>NC_133770.1:301440900-301528131 GCF_003597395.2 Chelonoidis abingdonii | reverse complement strand
GGGTACCGACTTGATTACAGTCTTAATTGCAGAACACTTCTAGAGCCCTTTTTAAATATTGGCGTTACATTAAACATTCCAGTCATTGGGTACCCAAAGACCAATTTAAGGACATGGAGTTCCAAATCTTAGGCTACATAAATTCCGCACTTCACCATTTGTGTTCTTTCAGAACTCTTGGTGCTCCCTCCTCCCGGTTCGGTGACTTGTTATGTTAAGTTTATCAATTAATCCAATCTCCCATGTAGTGACATTCAATCTGTGACATTCTAAGATTTTCAACCTTACAAGCCGCCTGATTTGGGATTCCCTAACTCCTCAGCATGAAACTGAGCAAAGAATCTATTTAGTTTCTCCGCAAACTTATCGCTTAAGCGCTTCCTTTTGTGATTTCGAATCATCAGGGGCCCACTGGTTGTTTTAGCAGGTTCTGCTTTCTGATGTACTTAAAAAAACTTTTGTTATTATCTTGGAGTTTTTGGCTAGCTGTTCTTCAACTATCTCTTTGGTTTTATATTCACTTTTGCCACTTAAGTTGCAGTGTTTGTGCTCCTTTCTATTTGCCTTCCTAGGATTTGACTTCATTTTAAAGAAGTCTTTTTATCTCCACTTTCTTTTTACCTGGTAGTTTAAGCGCGGTTGATCTCTTTTGTTTTTTCTGTGTTTCTTAATTTGGGTATACGTTGAATTGGGCTCTTATTATAGTGTCTTTTAAAAACGCCATGCAATCTGCCGGGATTTCCTTAGATCATGTACCATTTAACTTTTGTTACAACCGTCCATCATTTTTTATAGTTCCCCCTTCTTGAAATTCTCAATGCCACCATGTTGGGTTGCTGAGGTGTTGCTTCCCAAAGATGTTGAATGCTTTGTATCATGTCTCTTCTTCCGTGGTCCTGCTAAATATTCGGACCGCTCCTGCCCTTCCACTGGATAAATGTGCTCTGTCCCCTTGTGGGTTACTGTATTCAGCGCTCCATGAGCGTATTAGCTATCGGAAATTTATCTCTGGCATTCTTCCTGAAGTGAAAGGTTCCACTTATTATATTGGGTTTTAATTTTAATAGCCTCTCTCATTTCCTTATCATTTTTCAGCACTTTTCTTTCTAGTCGCCGTGGGCGATATAGATCCCTAAAGTTATATTCTATTAGGCATGAATTCATAATCCAAGGAATTCTATGGAAATGATGGTTCCGCTTAAAAGATTTTTTTAACGTGCTCTCTGATGCCGCCTTTCCAGCCCTAAACATTGCCTCTTTTGCTATGCCTTATGCACCCCTCAGCGATGCTGTATAGTGCCAGCCTCGCGCCAGGAGGCATGCGATGCTTATGATGTCTTACGCGATTCTATCTGTGGTACCTTGGATGATTGGGTCGCCCTGTCTTGCTCCCGCAGTCCACCAGGTCTGGTCTCGTGGCGTGATCGCCTCATAGTAGATACTCCACATGATTTCTTTGACTGACACCGGGCACGTGCATGACTATAGTCACATCTTCATTGTCGAGACTCAGTAGCCTGCGCAGCTGCTCTGGGACGTTATTTGGTGTCCAAGGCCCTTGTTCAACTAAAGGCGTGAAAGGGGCAGAGGATGGGTCCCCTGTCCTCCCTCCGATACGTGCGCTATCGTTCCTCGCAGTTCGAGACAGAAGCTGAGTTTGACTGGCGCACACTGATGGCACCCTGGTGGTATTGGCCGGCCGAGCAGGACATCAGGCCGGACGGCAGCTGGCTGTCTCTGAGCCTCTGGCCCACAGGTTGCTAGCGCGATAACTCTGCCCCTGTTCAAGCAGTGATGGAAGATATATACATAGTCAATTGCCTCAGAATTCTCTCACTGGAGCCAGCATGGACTTAGAGCAATCGCAACGGGATGACTACCCTGCCTCGAGCTGATCGAGGTAGAAATTAGCAGTAGTCTGATTAATCTATAGCATACCGTGTCACTAGGAATCATCCTCTGATGCAAGATGCGATCTTGGACAGGCAGGGGTATGAACTGGGCGTAGCCTGTGAATTCTCGGACATGCAGGCCGCTCTGCTGATGTGATGAGTACAGAGCTGTGCGCTTGGGCAATCCCGTGGTCACCGCCCGTCGGTGCTCTGGCTGGTAGAGGTTAAAGGGTAGGCGGTGGTTTGATAGTACCAGCTACCGAACCACTGGTGCGTGTGCTTCAGGCAGCCGGGCAGGAGTATCGGGCTCCAATCCGCGGGGCGGTACTTATATGGCATACCGCTTCTGGCGAGGGGTGGCGGGGCTGATGATGTCAGCTCGCGGGCGCGCTCGAGACCCCGGCGCTGGAACGCGGCAGGGTCCATGGGCGGGGGCGCAAGAGAACAATAGCCCGCGTGTCCGGCTGAAACTGGGGGGTACAGGAACGAGAGCGATATAAGGAGTTTACCTCTGGCTTGCGCATTAGCCTCCTTCGCTCAGGTCCACGTCGAGAGAAGAACTGGGCAGAGGTTCGGTGCGCGTTGCCTAGGCCCACGTTACTATTACACTGCTTTCACCCCTGGCTGATCGATGTTTGTCCAAGCTACTGCTTTCGTCCGCCGTGATATTTTAGTGAGACGGGGCGCAAGACCTCGCGGCGCTGACGGCAGGGTATGGGCGGGGCGCAAGACCTCGCAAGGCGAGCGGGCGGAGGGTCTGAAGCTGGGGCGCACTAGGGAGACTCCGCCGGAAGCCGCTGAGGTGGCAGGTTATGAGCTGGCGCTGGACCTCATGGGGCTGGCAGGCAACGGGGCACGAGCTGAAGAGCACCGGCGAGGGCATGCCGAATTTGGCGCTAGGACCCCGCGGGGCGCCGGTGGGCAGGGTAATGGTCCAATGGGCGCTAGGCCTCGTCGCTCGGTCTTGATATGCGGGCAGGATATGCGGCGCGGGCGCTGAGGACCCCGCGGTGCGCCGGGCGCCGTTAACATGCTAATGTAAAATATCATCAACCTGGAACCTTGCCCGGTGGGGTCGACGCGGGGCGGCTCTAAGACCCCGTCGTGGCACCACGGTTACTCGGACGAGTCTGGGCGCTAGGCCCCCGCGGGCGCGGCGAGCTGGGCAGGTATGTTGGAGCGCTAGGACCCCGCGGGTGCTAGGGGCGCGGTGGGCGGGGCAGACTAGACCCCGCGGGGGCGCTGAGCGTCGCATGGTATGACGGAGGCGCCTAGGGAGCCCGGGGGCGCCGCAGGATATGGGCGGGCCGACTCCCGCGCGGGCGCCGGGCGGGCGGGGGTCGAGCGGGGCGCTAGGAAATCGAAACCGAGCGCGAGGAGCCCGGTCGGGGGCGGGGCTCTGAGGGGCCGTGCGCGGTGCACGGTGCGGGGACTCAGACTTGGCATGCGCAGAAGCAGCCCCGTGTGACTACAACCCCCAGAATCCCCTTCGCCTCTACTCGGTCCGCAGCGCCGCCGATTGGGCCGTATCCTCCGGGACCTCCCCTCTTCCCCGCCCCCCTGGACAACCGCAGCCACCGATTGGCCAGAGAGCGTGTCAATCCGGCTGGGAGGGGGCGAGGAGCGGAGCGGACCCCGTGCCCGCGGAGAGACGCACGTGGCGGCGAGGAGGCTGCGGCTGGAGGGCGCCGGGGACAGGCAAGTGGGGGCCCCGCCTGGGGATCGCGCCGGCCCCTGGGTGACAGCAGCGGGGCCAAGGAGCCCGGACTCCTGGGTCCCATTGGCGGCCCGGCCCCGCCCCGTGCCCAGCTGCCCCGGGCCGGGCGCAGGAGCCGAGCCGAGCCGAGCCAGGCCAGGTGCACGCGGGGGACGGGCCGCTCTTGTGGGGACCTTTCCTGGCTCAGACACGATGTGGGTGAGTCCTCGCTCCCGCTCCCCTTACCCAGGGGCCGCCTGCCCCCCAGGGCTCCCCCTGTACATGGCAGAGTCCTCGTAACCCCAGCGAGGCCGGGCCCAGCATTCCTGGGGCTCGAACCCCAACCGTGTCATGGGCACTCAGGGCAGGGGCCAGGGTGTCCCCACTCCGGGGTGCTCTCTGCGCTGGGCGCTTCCCTGACCCACTGACCATTGCATCCAGCTCACAGCAAGGAGAGTTTATTAAACAGCAGCCAATGCAAACAAAAATGAGGCAGGTTAAAGGAAAACCCGTCACCCCGCTCTGTGGCACCGGGATATCACAGCGTCTCTGGGGTGTCAGGGCAGTTGGCAGGCTGATCCTCACGTGTCCTGGGCCTTGGCTCTGCTGCAAGGATGCTGCGGGTCGGACACGTGGGGCTTGTCTACACTGACACTTTACAGCGTGTGAAAAAACTCACCTCTGAGCGCAGCAAGTCATAGCACTGTAAAGCGTCAGTGTAAACAGTGCCCCGGGGCTGCGGGCTGTGCCCCTCGTGGAGGTGGGGTTTTTACGGGAGAGGCAGCATAGACAGTGCCCCGGGGCTGCGGGCTGCGCCCCTCGTGGAGGTGGGGTTTTTAGAGCGCCGGGAGAGGCAGCGTAGACAGTGCCCCGGGGCTGCGGGCTGCGCCCCTCGTGGAGGTGGGGTTTTTAGAGCGCCGGAGGGGCAGCAATAGAACATGCCCCCGGTGCTGCGGGCTGTGCCCCTGCGTGGAGGTGGGTTTTTAGAGCGCGGAGAGGCAGTGTAGACAGTGCTCCGGTGCTGCGCTGTGACCACACAAGCTGTGTGAAAGCTCTGCTGCGGCAGCACTTTAGCGTTGCCAGTGTAGACTAGCCCATGCTCTGGTGGCAGTCACAAGCCCTCAGGCTCTAAGTGGCAGGACCCTTCTTTCTCCCATTGGGGTTATGATCCCGCCCCTCCCTCCCCGAAAGTCTGACCTGCAGGTCTCTTGGATGGGGAGACCCCCTGTGCTGGTCTTGCTGCCCAGGATCCCCCCTCGCTCTCCCGAGCTGCTCACTGCACCCGGATCTGGACTGCTCCAGCCCCAGCACTGCCACTGCTCCGCCTCCAGCTCCCTGGGCTCAGCTCTGCTCCCAGCATGGATCTGGTTCTCTTGGGTCCCGCTGGCTGCCCGGCTCTGCTCCCAGCTCAGCTCAGGTTCCTGCTCGCTCCTTAGCTCACTTGCTTCGCTGTGGCCCAGGCAATTCCAGCTCACAGGGAAGATGGGACCCCATGCCTCATTACCCTGCCCACCCTGACCTGGAGCACTGGCCTCTCCCCATTGCCCCTGGGGACTGTCAGTCTCAGGGTCCTGGTTTCTCATCCACCCTTCCCCTTTCTTTTGGTACTGGGGAGCTAGCAAGAAACACCCCCCCCCCCCCACACACACACACTGATTTTTGGTGAGGGGCCGAGAGTCCCCTCACTCACCTGACAGGTCCCTTTGTCTGCAGGGCGGCACCTCCTGTCTCAGCATGGACGAGGAGCAGGCCAGAGAGCTGCTGGGATTCCTCCGCCTGGACACCCGGCCTGATCTAAAGGGCCAGGCCACAGGCTACGTCCTGGGGCTAACGGGCAGTGCTGAGGGGCAGATGCTGCTGGCAGGCAGGCCGGATTTCCTGGAGGCTCTGCTGCTGCTGACGGGTGACTGCTCCTTGGCCGTGGTGAAGGACAGTTACCACTCGCTCATCAACCTGTCTGTGGCCGTGGCCACCCACAGGGTCCTGGCCAAGGAGCTGCCAGTGCTGCTGCATCGCCTGCTGGACCCGGGCTACGCCTTCACCGACCAGGTCTGCACCCTTCTCTCCAACCTGTCCCGGGAGGAGGGCACCTGCCGCCAGGTTTTCCAGGCCATGCAGGAGGAGGGGCTGGAGCTGGCCCAGGTTGTGGAGGTGTTCTGCACGGAGGGCTACAACAAGAAGGCAGCTCTGCACTACCTGGGCCCCCTGCTCTCCAATCTGACTCAGCTGCCAGAGACCCGGGAGTTCCTGCTGGACAGATCCAGGTGGGTGCTGGTGCTCTCAGAACTGGCCTGTGAGCTGGGAACGTGGCAGCGGGCGGGGGGGTGCGTGGGCTCAGGGATGCCCCAGGTCACACTGTTAGTCTGTTGGTGGAATGGAGAGACAAGGCTGGGGGGAGGTCGTATCTTCTGCCGGCAGGACGCTCTGCGTAGCTCGGAAGTGGGTCTCTCCGCCCCCCAACAGGAGCAGGCCCAGTCGAAGACACTCCCTCCCCCACCTTGTCTCTAATGTCCTGGGACTGACACGGCTGCATCACTGCAATGCCCATCTCCAGCAGTGCCCCAGGGCGTGCACACGCCAGGTGCCCATCTCTCACAAGTGCCCCTCCTCTGCCCAGGTGCGTGGTGCAGAGGCTGCTGCCCTACACACAGTACAAGGCCTCCACTGTCCGCCGAGGGGGGGTGATCGGGACACTCAGGAACTGCTGCTTCGAGTACAGTAAGTGTTTTGGATGTGGGAGGGTACTTGGTGCCCCTCGCCCCTGGGATCCTGCTGGCTTCAGTGCCTTGGCTGAGCCCTGAGTGGACTTGCTAGTATCAGCTGGTTCCTGAAGCAGCCTGTGCCTTAGAGCTCAGGGCGCTAACCCCCCCCAGCCCCCAACCCCCCGGCGGGACCTCTGGCTTCCCCGGCTCCCCTGCACAACTCAGAACCCAGTCAGGGCTTGCATGTCCCTTCCCTCCCCAGAGGAGCTGGTGGGGTGCGTTGTGCTTTTGCTTGGTAGCGCCCCGTGTGGCCCATGAAGTTTCCTGTCTGGCTCTGGCCGGGCAGTCTAGTGGGCTCGCTGCAGGCCCTGATGGGTACACTCCCCCTGTTACTCCCCATCTCCTGGTGATTTCTGACCCCTCTTCTAATCCCAGCCTGTGTGGGGTGTCTGTTCCCAGAGTACCATTGGTGGCTGCTAGGCCCCGAGGTGGACCTGCTGCCCTTCCTCCTGCTGCCGTTGGCGGGCCCTGAGGAGTTCCCTGAAGCGGAAATGGAAAGTGAGGAGGGGGGACGCTGGGAGGGGGCTTTGGGAACTTGTGTTTCGGGGGAGGGATGGGGTATCTAGCAATGGCAGAGTTGTGCAGCCGGGAACACAGAATTCAATTGGTTTCTGCTCTCATTTCCCCTCTGCTGGGGGGTGGTAAAGTGAGGGGTGGGCAGGGGGCCTCTGCCGTTTTCTGGAAGGAGCCTGTAGATCTGTGTGCCCTGTGAAATCCCCTGCCCTGTTCTAATGCCCCTGCCTGGCTCTGCCCCAGGGCTACCCGTGGACCTGCAGTACCTGCCACCGGACAAGCAGCGGGAGAAGGACCCCGACATCCGGAAGATGCTGCTGGAGGCAGTCATGCTGGTGGGTCCCTCCCTGTGCAGCTGTAGAACACTGGGGGAGGGGGCACGGGCCAGGATGCAGGGGATAAGGCGGCTGGGGCAGAGAGGGTTGCTTTGCAGATACCCCCTTTCCTGCAGCAGGGCCCCTCCACACCCCTTCCCACCTGCTGCTGCCCCCTATCCATGCGACCCTCCCTGCTCTCAGGATCCCCAGCCCCACTTACGCTGGAGGGTTAGAACCCCTGCTGTTGCGGGGCAGGAGCTGGCCACTCTCTGATGGGGCTAGGAAAGGGCTTCCCCACAACTGCCCACCGTGGGTGTGCCTGGTCTCCCTCTGAAACAGCTGGGGCTGGCCGGGCCCACGCTGGCTGTGGCTGGGTCTGATCCGTGGCCTGACCCCTCCCCCTGGCTTGCTTCCCACGCAGCTCACAGCCACCAAGGCCGGCCGGCAGCTGGTGAAGGAGAAGGGCACCTACCTGGTCGTGCGGGAGCTGCACCGCTGGGAGACGGAGCCCGATGTCCAGGCTGCCTGTGAGAAGCTGATCCAGGTAGGGGCAGAGGCCCATCGTGTCCATGTGGCTCGGCATCTGGCGGGCTGGGGGCCTGGGCAATTGGGCCCCTTCGGGGTCCTTGGGGCCCCCCCTCTCTATTAAACCCCAGGGTGGGGTCCGGTCTCTGCCGGGCAAATGCAGACAAGCGAGGGTTCGATGCTGCTGCATGGTGGTGCAGTTGTTGCATTGCACAGCGAGTTCAGGGGGCACCGCGTCGGGAGCTGGAGAAGAAGGGGGGTCAGTGCAGGTAGGGAGCAGGGCGCTGCTGGCCAGTCCCGGCCACTCAATGGCTTGTTTCCCTTCTGAAGTCCTGCTGCTGTGCCCGGAGCAGGTGCTGATTGGGGATGAGCCAGAGCCCGGGATGGAGAACCTGCTGGAGGTGAAGATCCCCAAGGACGTGGAGGAGCAACTGCAGCACCTGGATCGGGAGGAGGAGCGGCAGCAGGAGACGCAGGGCAAGGGGCCTGGGATGCAGATGGGACCTTCGGGGCTGTCGAGGTGACTTGCTGACCTGCTTGCCCTGCCCCAGCAGTGGGGGGGGTGTGCTCGGACTCTGTCCAGCCGAGGGCTGCGACCTGCCAGCCATCGTGGGAGCCGTACCGAATGGAACCGGATGCAGCCACCCTTGCCCTTAATCCAGAGGCGAGGTCTGTAGAGACGGCAGCTCCCAGCGCAGCCTGGCAGCTCTGGAGCAGCCAGAGGGGACTGGGACTGGTAGCTCCTCCCCTGGAGGTTCCTTGCTTCGCTCCAGCCCACATCAGTTGCCACTGCCTGATCAAGGCGAGGAGCAACTGGGGGCCAGGGTTCCCCCTTGCACAGTGCAGCAGTGCTGGCAAAGAGGAGCTGCTCAGCAGGGTGGGGCTGGGGCTGGGGTTGGGGCTGGGGCCGGGGCACAGTGGGAGGTGATAGTGCGCCCTGGCTGTGGGGCTGCCCCTGCAGTCTGCGTGGCAGCAGGCGGCTGCCTGCGCTGTAGCCTGAGATTCTCACCTGCACCCAGCACTGTGCCAGCCCCCCATCCACATGCTGAGCTGGTGTCTGCACAGGTGAACCTGGCCTGGTGTCTCTGGGATGCTGATTCCAGCCCTGCCTGGGCACGAGCTGTGTCTCTAGCGAGGGGGAGATGAACGCTGAGCCCCCGGAACAGCAGTAACCTGCTATTTAACTCCAGACTGGGGGAGGCTGGGGAGGCAGAGCTGGGGCTGGAGGGCAGGAGCTGGCAGTGGCTTCAGGCTGGGTCCTGTTCTTAACTGCTAAATACACTTGAGAGGCCGGACGCCCCAACTACCCCATGTGTGTTGTCTCCTGCCTGGAAGACCCTGGCACAGCGGCTCTGTGTCCCCCAGCATCCGAGCATGGCCCTGGGGCCTGCAGGTGGCTGGCTGGAAGTTGGCGCTGCCTTAAGCCTGCCCCTGAGGTTGGGGGGTGCAAAGGGACATGAACCGCCCCATCTCGCTCCAGCCTCAAGTGCATCTTGGGCAGCATAGGTGGGTGGCGCCCGGCTCAGCTGTCTGGCCTGTGAATGGGCAGAACTGTGGGACTCCCCCGGGTCCCCCTAAGTCTGGCCAGGCCCAGTGTGTCACTGCTCCTGTCTCGGTGCTGGCAGGGCCTGTGCCGCCCTCTGGGACCTTCTCCCTCTGCCCCAGCAGGGTGTTTTTCTCATCTCCAGAGTCTTGTTCCAGGGGGCCTGTCACCAAGGGGTCCGGGTCCTGTGGCTGGGTTCCTCTCCCTTCATTCCCAAGTTCTCACCCCCTCTGCCCAACAGATATGGCCTGAGCTGCTCCCTGCGCAGACTGTGGGGCCAGCAGGGGAGGGTGGCTGGAGAAGAAGGTCCCAGAGGGGACAGCAGGAGAGAGGCTGTGCGTGGCCATGGCTGGGAGAGGCTCGGGGGAGCAGACGGTCCTGTGCGAGAGCCGGGGGTGCGTAGGGGGAGGAGGAGTTGGGCCCATGGGAGAGCCGGGGGAGTGTAGGGGAGAGAGGAGTCGGGCCCCTGGGAGAGGCGGGGGGCGCGAGGGAGCGAGGAGTCGGGCCCCTGGGAGAGGGGGGCGCGGAGGGGAGCGAGGAGTCGGGCCCCTGGGAGAGGCGGGGGGCGCGGAGGGGAGCGAGGAGTCGGGCCCCTGGAGAGGCGGGGGGGCGCGGGGGAGCGAGGAGTCGGGCCCCTGGGAGAGGCGGGGGGGCGCGGAGGGGAGCGAGGAGTCGGGCCCCTGGGAGAGGCGGGGGGGGCGCGGGAGGGGAGCGAGAGTCGCGCCCCTGGGAGAGGCGGGGGGGCGCGGGGAGCGAGGAGTCGGGCCCCTGGAGAGGCGGGGGGGCGAAGAGTGGGCCCCTGGAGAGGCGGAGGGCGAGGAGCGGCCCCTGGGAGAGGCGGGGGGGCGCGGAGGGGAGCGAAGAGTCGGGCCCCTGGGAGAGGCGGAGGACGGATCTGCGGGGGGCGCGGAGGGGAGCGAAGAGTCGGGCCCCTGGAGAGGCGGGAGGGGCGCGAGGGGAGCGAAGAGTCGGGCCCCTGGGAGAGCGGAGCTTCCTACCTGGTCCCCATCGCGCTTTATTTTCTCATCTCTTATGCTCGCCGCAATTATATTACCTAATCTTAACTGTATTTGTTCGCACCTGCCAGATTTACAGAAGCGTTAGCATGGGGCCGGGCGGGGGAGGGAGCGAAGGAGTCGGGCCCCTGGGAGAGGTGGGGGGGGCGCGGAGGGGAGCGAAGAGTCGGGCCTGCGGGAAACGGGTCTGAGATACGCGGGGGGGGTACGGGGCGTAGAGGGAGGCCGGTGAGGGACAGCTGAGAGCCCTCGACTGAATAACATTTAATAGTGGGGGCTGCATCCATCCGAACGGGGTTTGTTTCTGTCGGGGTAGGGCCAAGCAGGGGTGTCTCCAGCTGGCCCTGGGCGAGGCCCCTCTAGTTTGTGATGGGCTCCGGCGGGGGCTTCCGGATCATGGACGTGGAGTGGAGGGAGATGACCGGCTTGGAGGAGCCGCTGCCCAGTGCTTCAGCCACAGCGGGGCTCTTCTCGCCCAGCCGCTGGCTGGCCATGTAGGCGCTGGCTGAGGTGGCCGAGCCGGGCTTGCGGAAGTTGGGGAGGTGGTGGAAGGGCCGGAGGCCGGAGAGCAGGCAGGGCCGGTACAGGGAGAATTGGGGGGGGCGCTCAGCCTGGCACGGTGATGGCAGCTGAAGGAGGCAGCCAGCAGAGATCAGCTCGGGGGCCTTGGCTTCCATTTCGGCTCGGCCGGGGAAGGCGTCCTTTGCAGAGGAGGCGCGAGGGCCTGCGGCGGCTTTGGGTCCCTTGCCAGCTCCCTCGGGAGGCTTGGCCGAGCTCTCCAGGTCTGGCAGCAAAGAGACGGAGCCTCCACTCTCGCCTGCAAAGGAAGCGGCAGGGATAGAGGGGCCGCGAGGTCCTGCGGGGCGCTCGGGGAAGGGTGAGGGTCGGTGTCACATTCCCCTGGCTGTGGGGCTATGTCCTATGGGATACTCCTGGTGCTGCTAGCTGAGGAGCTGTTCAGGGGGGTGGCTCTTTTCTTTGGGGCAGGGACACTGCTGGGCAGCAGTGCTCAGTTCAGATGTGGGGCTGGGGTGCTGCCGGCTTCTGGACGGGGGAGCTGAGCCCCCAAGGCAGCAACTCCTGGCCTGGGGCTCCTTGGCTCGTCCTGGAGCCAGGCCTGGCACTGGCAAGGCTGCTCCCTGCCCTGCTCAGCACAGCACTCCCCACCCGTGCCCCTCAGCTGTGGGACTGCCCGCTGAAGGCAGACCTGGGGGCATGTCGCGCTCCTACCTTGGGCGGACGGCTTCTCCAGGGCTGGGCTGAGCTCCGGGGGCCTGCCCGTGGCGTTCAGCGCCTGGTGGAAGATGGCCGAGGTGGCAGGCAGCATCCAGCAGTGCGTGGCCACCTGCTGCAAGCCTAGCCGGGCCCCAGGCTTCAGCTGCAGCAGGCCTTGGATCAGGTTCTGGCACTCTGGCACAAAGAGAGGGGCTGGAGCCTGACGGCCGGGCCTGCCCCACACATTGGCAGGGCGGCTGATCCGCCACCCTCCCGCCTGGCTCCCAGAGTGGGGCAGGGTCACTGGTGCCGCTGCCTGGCTTTCCCCTCCCTGCTCCCCAGGCCCTGTTTTGGTGTGAGGAGGGGCTGGAGTTGGCCTGGGGCAGGGCTTGTGGGGGGCGGCCCTCACTCCTCAGCGCAAAGCAGGAGCCATGGGGCAAAGGGGGAGCCAGCCCATTCCCTGCTCCAGCTCCGGCTGATTCTCAAAGCCTGACGCTTCGCTTCCGCTCCTGCCCCAGGGTGGCCTCAACCCTGCCTGGCTGCTCGGAGACCCCACTCAGAGGCAGCAGGGCTTGCAGCTCTCCATGGGCAGTGCAGGGCGTGGGGGTTACCTGGGGAGATGGGCTGCCGGAAGGAGAGGCCCTGTTTTATCATTTGGATCATCTTGTGAGGCTGGCGCTCTTTGAAGGGCAGCTTCCCGGTCACCATGGCGTACAGGATCACACCGCTGCGGAAGGAGGCCGGGGGTCAAAGGGGCTGGTACCAGGCCCAGCATCCCCAGAGACAGGGCATGGGCTGCATGGCCCACGGCCGCTCCCAGCACCTGGTACTCATGGGGCAGGCTGCCCCGTAGCATAGTGGGGAGCATGGCGTGGGCCCCTGTCTGGGCCCATCTGCAGAGGACAGCAGCTACGGAGCATTACAGCAGCTCCCGCTGTTCGTTCTGGAGCGCCCTGTTCAAACCCCAGGGTGTTGGCCATCCGGAAAGCCCTGGTGCTCTCACCCCCCTGCAGGCAGCTTGCTCGACCCTCACTACACACTGCTAATGGGCCCCATG
The DNA here is from genome assembly GCF_003597395.2 of Chelonoidis abingdonii. Taxonomy (NCBI): domain Eukaryota; kingdom Metazoa; phylum Chordata; order Testudines; family Testudinidae; genus Chelonoidis; species Chelonoidis abingdonii. The sequence goes on along the minus strand of NC_133770.1, from coordinate 301,515,595 downwards.
ATGCAGCCGGCTCCGCCCAGCCCTTCTATGGTACTCGCAGTGCCCAGGAAGTGACCAACTCCTCCCTGCTCCGGGCGCTCCTGCTTCCCGCCGGCCATGTCCCTCCCTGCAGGAGACGTGGCGCTCACAGGCTCCACAGGTCAGCCAGCTCGCCGTTGTACTTCTTGCTCATGAGGATTTCGGGGGCCGTGTAGGCCACAGAGCCGCAGAACGTGCTCATCAGGGAATTCTTCAAGGAGTAGCAGTTGGCAAACCCAAAATCTGTAATGCAACGACCCCCTGGTGAGATACCTGCTCAGTGCTCCATGGCCTGGCCTCTGTAGCGATGGGAGCTGAGGGGGATGTGGCCTTTCTCTCTCCCACCCACTGCCAACTGACCAAGTCAGCAGTCTGGCCCCGGAGTCCAGTGCTCTCACACAGCTTTGCCCATGCCATGCCTCCAGCCTGAGCTGGCCAGGCTTGGTGCTCTGGGAGACAGGCCCCCAAACTCAGATTCTGCAATGACCTAATGGCTGATTTGAATCCAGTTGAAGGACAACAGGCCTATCACCCTCTCTTGGGCCCAGACCCTCAAAGGTATTTAGGCACCTAACTTGCATTGATTTCAGAGGCACCCAATAAAGCTGCACTCAAGAGGAGCAGGTGCCTCGAGGGATTGGTCCTGGGCACCAGAGCCTTTCACTTCTTTGGTGACTGGTTGGAACCCAGCCCAGACTGGCAGTGAGGAAAAGGCCCTGCTGGCTGCTCAGTGGTCCAGTGAAATGAGTTCAGTCCCGTTGGTAGCCGCTGGTGCCAGCCTCCACCTTCAGTGGTGGTCTCGGAGGGGAGGCTAGGAGCTGACTGGGCCTGGAGCCTGGACTCCCCTTGTGGGAGACCATGACTTTACAGTCCAATGGAGCCATGAAACTGTCAGCTGGGAGGAGGAGGGAGGCACATGAGTGTAGGAAACAGACCCTTCCCCAGAGGTGGGCCTAGACTTGACCTGCCTGCCAAAGAAACGACCCGGAGCCGCACGGCCCTAGAGCAAAATGCAAAATTCACGATGTGACAGCTTCCCTGCCCAAGTGCTGCCCTGGCTGACCCTGCACTGAGGTGGGTAGAACCAGTTCCCAGACAAGGCGGGCAGTGTACCCCCAGAGCTCAGCGGGGTACTCAAGCTGGGGGCTACTTGAGTGGGGGCTGCTGGGCCATGTGACCGTGAAATGAGCATTAAAGGGATGCTGTCAATGGTCACTGAACAAATGACACCCCCAAATGGCAGGTCGCTCACCTAAGAACATAGAATGTGGGTCACACTTGCGGGATGGGGCTGTGTCCTGGAAGCAGCGACAGTGACTAGGACTCAGGGATCATGGTTGGGAACCAACTGAACATGAGCTCCCAGTGCAACGCTGTCTCTGAGAGCGGGAACGTGGTCCTTGGGTGGCTGAGCAGGAGAAGGACTGAGAGCGAGGAGGGGTGTTAGCTCTGCGTACCGCAGACTTTGACAAACTAGGAAGGGCTCAGAGGAGAGCTACAAGGATGAGTCGAGGGCTGGAAAACCAGCCTGAGTGAGTGCGCGTGAAGGAGCTCAGTCTACTGAGTACATCCCCGAGAAGGTTAGGTGGTGAGCACAGCCCATGGGTTCCTACGAGGGGAAGCGATTTCTAGAGCAGACCTCTCTTTAATCTCGCAGGCAGAGGCAGGACCCAGTTTAATGGCGAGAAGATGAATCAAGACATTCAGACTAGAAATGAGGAGCACTGGGATGATATCAACCGCTGGATTGTTGTGGGGAACATTACTTGGGGTCTAGATTATGACTTGGGAGATTGCTCTAGCTCCTGCGGAAGCTATGGGCTGGATGCAGAGATCACCAGGGGAGGGTCTTTGGCCAGTGTTACACAAGGCTAGCTCTGTAGGGGCCGTTTTGTCTGTGAAACCTGAAATCGAATCAGTTAAGACCCTGAGTTCAAAGCAGTTTGAGGTTCCTTGCAGTCCCCGGCTGATTTCTGTGGCTTTGCAACAAGGTCCTAGTTCTCCCACGTTTGTGTCTCCCTGTTGTGGTGGGAGAGCGGCTCACACCCACGAAGAGTGATGCTGGCTCTGCACCGAAAGCTGACAAATAAATGCATGAAGGAGACAAACTGAAATGAGGGAGCAAGAGAACATGGCTGTCCCTGGTGAAACCTCGGCAGGTAGGTGCTGAATGGAAGCTGGCTTCCCGTTTGGAGCTGGGCTCTGCCCGGCGTCACAAGCAAAATCACCTCGTAAAAAGTAACCTAAATGCAATGGTTCCTCTTCCTTCTGCGCTGAGCACCCAGGCTGAGCCCCCCAGCATGGAGCACTGAGCAGCTCAGGGACGCCTAGCCAGGGCTGGCAGAAGGGAAAAAATTCCTGCCCCTCAAAATGGGCAGTGCTCACCTGTCAGCTTAATGAAGCCTCGCTCATCCAGCAGGATATTCTCACATTTCAGGTCTCTGCACGGAATACAAAGCAGGACCACCGATGTCACTGGGTGGTGAGATCCCCTGTCCCACACAGGCTTGGCCCTGCCCCGGTGAGCATGCAATATATATCCCTGCCAATAGCCTGCTGGGGTCAGGTACCCAGCCACGCTAAGTGTGCACAGCTGAGGTGGGCAGGAAGGTGACTCTATCAGCCCTGATCCTGGGGCCATTGGGGGATTAAATGGCCCTAGCAATAACTTAGAGCAGCCTAAGGGCTGAACTAAGTTACGCTGCCTGGAGTGGTCCCAGAGTGGCTGCTTCACAGTATGAAGCACTGTGTGCTCCAGGCCTGCTCCCTCTTGCACCTGGTGTGGCCCCCCACTCCCAATGGGGTCCCCACGCAGGGAGGGGGCATATGGTGTGAAAGTGACTATGGTAGCTTCATACCTGCTGAGGTTCCCTGGGGAGGGGGCAGGCAGGGACTCGGTGGGGCCATGAGCTGGCCAGGGGCCCTGCGCAGCAATGTTTACAGTCTCTGGGGTTTTTAATGATGTTTGTGCTGGAGTGTCCCCAGCCCATGGGACAGTAATGCTGAGCAGGACAAGGCAGGGGCTAAGGAGCCAGCCTGTCCTAGACCCTGGAGCACCAGCTGGATGGAGCTCTGCAGCCCCCTCAGCACCCGAGCTATATGGGACAGGATGTGAACTCTATGGGGAGGCCCCATGCTCCAGAGGCCAGAGCAAGGGGATGAGCACTGGGACTCCTGGGTTCTCCAGATGCGGGCGGGAGGTGATGAACTCCAGGCACCTTCCAGTCAAACTGCCACCGCAGCCTTTGGCATGGCCCCTGGGGGCTTGGGCTCCAGCAGCCCCTCCCACCTGTGCACGATGCCCACGTTGTGGCAGTGTGCCACAGCACTGACGATCTGCCGGAACAGCCTTCGGGCCTCCTCCTCCTCCAGCCCGGGGCACTCCCTGCGGTCGGAGGTGGCGTTGATGTGCTCCAGCAGGTCGCCGCGGGAGGCCAGCTCCAGCACGAGGTAGGTGCGCCTGTTGTTCCTGTACATCTCATAGAGCTGGATCTGCCAAGGCGACAGGGCCATGAGAGACGTGCCTGTTCCTGGACAGAGCCCCTGCAGCTGCGTGGGGCAGCATCTCTCCAGAGCTCGGGAGCTGCCACACCAATGCCCCCAGGGCAACGTGACAGGATTCCCTGGAGGCCAGACAATCCAGTCCCATCCAGAGGGTGCTGTCAGCCCAGGAGGCTGGGTCAGGGAATAGCACCGGGTCTCCAGCAGGGCAGCGTAAAGCCCTGGCTCGTAGACAGCCAGGTAGGCTTGATTAGCGACAGCCCAGGCCTGGGAACCAGACCCAGGTCTCCTGCAAGGAGCTGCGAGAAGCGAGGCCCCAGGCTACCCATGGAGGATGCATCGCCTGGGTTTGTGCTTTAAGGGAGGCCCCAGAACCTGAGAGGAGCTGGGAGAAGAAGAGATGCAGTGGCTGAGCCCCTAGGCTGAGATTTCCAAGCCTGACTGGGGGTTAGGAGACGCAACTCCACAATTAATTCCACTAGGGGTTGCGTGTCTAAACCCCATCGCCTGGACTGGCCTTTGTCCACTTGAAACTGAGAATCGCCGCAGGCTGCCCCCCACCCCTGCCCCGGAAGGCCGATTAGCATCCCTGGCATGTGGCCTTTGCCTAGTGCAGTTTGGTGCCCGCTGGTAGGCACAAGAAAAGGCCGAGGTAGCGGGGGTAGGGAAGGGGGAAGCAGCTGGGACTCACCACATTGATGTGCTTGTAGGTTGCATTAAGGGAGTAGATTTCTCTCGGGAGGAATTTTCTGGAATATTCCAAGGGGGCTTTGGCTGTGGATATGATCTTTATGGCCACCTGGGAGAGGAGAGGGCGGCTGCTGAGTTGCACGCAGGAGAATGGGAAGCCGAGCCTGACTCCACCTGGCTGGTCCAGCGGCCGTGCGGGCATGCCTAACGGAGACGCTGACGGGCGCAGCAGAGGGGCAGGCTGGAGGGAGGACTGGTGGGGGTGACTGGATGTATGGCACCACGTAGAGTGAAATATCTTCTGTCTGAGCCAGCAGCAGCAGGCGAGTCTGGGAAACCCAAGTGAAGGGGAGGCAGGGGGCTGTCTGGGTGTCTCTTCAGCACATTACTTGGGAATGAGTGTCTGTGTGTCCTCTGACTCTTAGCAAATGAATGGGAGAATTCAGAACACAACCACAGCCAGAGATGTGGCCGGGGGACCACAGCGAACCCCACCATGAGTACAATCCCACGGGCAACTTTCTGCACAGAAAGAGAACAACCCATCCAGGGTAAAATCCTGACCAGGAAGCATGAGGCTTGCCAACACCAGCCCCACCAGCACGTCCGGCGCAGCGAGCGCCAGGGCTTGGAATAGGAAGTGGGACTCGGCCCAGCTCAGAGAGCTAATATTTGGGGCTGGGATTTGCCCAGGGCATCCAGGGGACTCAAGTCTCCCAGCTGCTGTTCCAGGCACCAGACTCCCTTTGGCTTCTTTGAGCCTAAGAAACAGACGGAACTACCTAGATACATGCCACCCATCACCTGGCCAACTTGGCGTGTAAGTGATACCCCCGGCTTCCCAGGGGCTTGCTCCCTGCATGGCTTTGCCAATATCCCACCCTCCAAAGCACAGCACCCCTTGCTCTCCAGGACCCAGGTTTCTCCTGAGCAACCAGACTGGCTGGTCACATCCCATGGATCAGTGCCCCCAAACTCGCTGCACCGCTGAGCTGAGACCAGGCCTGGAGTGGTGCCTTATCCTGCAGAGCCCCCAAGGGTATAGTATGCTCAGTGACTTAGCTCCTTTTCATGCTGGTTCCCTGGCATTTCCCCTTCAGCTTTCCCAGCCTTGTGCCCCCAGGCCCTGCAGTCCTCACCATGGAATGCCGCTTGCTCCGAAGGTCTGAGGCCAGCTTGTAGTTCTGTCTTAGCTTCTCTTGGGTGGCGTAGCCCAGGTAGACTTTGGAGAAGGCCCCAGAGCCAATCTTCCTGGAGGAGAGGAGGTAGCCATTCTCCTTGCTATCACGCACCTGTTCCATGAAAGTCTTCTTGTCCACCTCTCGCTTAGCGCAGCTTTTCATGGCGCCCAATGGGCATTCTTGGCTCCACCCAGGCTCATGAAAGAAAGGGCAGAAGAGTGATCCTGCTGGGGCGGGTGTGGAGACGGTGATTGCACTGGGGCTGGAGGGAACACCACAGGGACCAGAGTCCAAATATGACCATTAGCTCCCCAGGAGGGTGAAGGACAAAGGAGAAACACAAAGCACTGGGGTCTCCTAGCGCATTGCCCTTCCCATCTTTCAGTTTGGCCCCCGAGGGCTCAGTGGTGCAGGGCAAGGCCACAGGATGGAGAAGTGTCCACAGAGATGGGAGAAGGATGAGTGTTCTAGAGGCAGCATTCTAGAACTGAAGTGTAACAAGCTGGTTTAGAACGCTGCCCTGGCTCCAGAGCACCGTGTCCCTTCTAGAGCAATCGTCACTCCTGGGGAGGGGGTCTGGAGATGGATAGAAATCCCTCCCGCACAGAAATGCAGCCACCTCTGTGCTGGAGCCCTGCAGCCAGGTGGGGGATTGGCACAACAGGGGAAGGGAAGGGATACTTTGGTCAAGAACTCCAGAATGAATCGCAGGGGATTTTTAATATCTACATAAAGCCCTCACCTCAGGGAGTTCACACAGGAATGCGCATGGAACTGAATGTACCTGCGACCAGGGAGATTAAGGCAAACCTGATGCTTAAACCATTCATCACTCAGTGAGAAGCATATGGAAGGAGCACAGGGCTAGGACCCAGGGTACCCCTTAGCTGGCCAAAGGACAACTAGTAGAGTTTGTTACTTCTATTTCCGGGTCTCTTATAGACTTGATCTGTGGCCTTGGGCAAGTCCCTGCCTCCATTTCTGCCTCAAATTCCCCATCTGCACTTAGCCTGCATCACAGGGCTGTGAGAATTAATTCGTTTGCAAAGTGCCTGGGCTGGATTTCCACCAGTCACCAGGAGGTGGAGAGCTCCGGGCTTCCACGCCATGGAGAAACCTTAAATACTTTGCTCCTGTGCCTATAAGCCTGTCGCATAGGAGTTGACCATAACCCAAAATAACACAATGGGCCTGGATGAGCAAATGAACTAACTGGCTACACTGGCCATCCAAGGGCTAGTTCTGAAATAACTCGGGAGCAAGCGTCAGGGATTTATCCCCAAGCAACCTGTGGACACATGCGGGAGGGAACTGAGGATTTCCTGTTGCACAAATATCAACATGGTGGCTCCCCTAGGCACTTTGAAATCTGGAAGACAAACACAAAGGCAAGAAGCACTTGGAGACCTGGGAGAAGGAAACAGATCTATTTATTTCGACTCTTTTTACCCTGAGTGTCTCGTCAATGTTCAGGGCCCCGGGCCAGGATGTTCCAGTTGGAAGTAGAAATTGGTGCAGTCCAGTATTTTCTTCAATGCAGTCTTGTTTCTTAACCAGGACTATGCAAAGCCCTGCTCCCCTGAGTGCAGGAGGAAGCCAGAACAAGAGGAGCCATTCCTAGGCTCTCTCGCCAGCTTTTGCCAAGGTCACGCTGTTCCCACAGGCTGCTGCTCAGCGTTCTTGCTTTCTGCCTCTCTCTCTGTTCTTGCCTGGTCTCTGTTTCTGTGTCTTCAGTCACACATGCACCTGGTCACAATCAGGCATGATGGGCGTGCCCTAAAAGTGTGGGGGCCACTGGTGCCCGAACCTTGGCTCCACACCCCATGCCGCCCCTTCCCCCAAGACCTCACCCCCTCTTACATCTCTCTGCCCCGCATCGCTCGTCCTTATGGCCTATAAAAAGTGATGGGACCATGGCCCCCTGACCCCCCCGTTCCAGCACCCCATGTCACACTACCCACTGGACTCCCCTGCCCGCATGGTGCCAGTTTCTGGACAGACTCAAAAAGGCCTGTGTTAGATGTGGCCCCTTAGCCCCCCCTCCCAGGTATTTGAAATGAAGGGCACATTCACACATCTGTTCGAATGAGGTTTTAACTCAACCCCTAACAAGGTTTTACTCAGCTCATCCAGTCTCCATTGCCCTTGTTACATTTTCAGACAAGCACCTTTGTGCTTTCTCCTGTGCTGCCCTTCACACTTGGGAGGGTCGCCCCGTAAACAGCCGCAAAAGTACCTCATTATCTTACTTCAACCCCCACCCCCCGAAAACTCCCCTTTGCCATGGAGTTTACAGGAAGCTGGAGGGTGGCTCGGCTGCTGGTGCGCTCAGCCACTGCCTGCCAGGCTGACCGACATCAGCTCAGTGTTTCCTCGTGCTCCCCCTGGGTCACACTGTACCCAGCCGTTGTCTCTTGTCTTATCCTTCCATTGAAGCTCTTTGGGGCAGGGACTGTCCTTTTGTTCTGTATTTGTCCATCCCTGGGTCTCCGAGGTGCTATCGGAATACAGAGCCTAGTTATTCACAATAATACCAGCTGTCATCTTCTTCGTGGGGTCACCTTGGGTTCTGGGGCCTTACAGAGGACGTGGATCTTTGCCCTTCTCAGAAGCAAGCGTCCGTTAACCTCCTGACAGTGGGGACAGACAAGAATGCAATAGGGTTCCTCCATCTCCAGTGTGGGTCCGGGAGCCCACCCGTGGGGAGACGGCTGCTCCACCGCTCAGTGAGAGGGGATGTCTCCTCTGTGCAGTGAGGGGAAGGCTATCTGGGTTTCTCCAGCAGGTGGCACAGACCCATTTCTCTCCCCTATTTGTAACGAGGCTTCTGTGCATCCCCCCAGACTCTCAGTTTTATTGCAGTATTTCCCAGCCCTGTCGTTCCTGTAGTGCTGGACCAGGCAGGATACAAATGCAGTTGGGATTTCTCTCTTCTTCCTCCCATCCTCCCGCTCAGGAGCTGCTCAAGACCCAAACAAACTGATGGCAAGAAATGGGAGCTAGTGAAGGAGCATCTCCTTGCAGCTGTGTGGTGAGTGAGAACTGTCCCTTACCTCTGTCCTCTGTCCCAGTACACAGCCAAGCTGCTGTTCTCTATGCTGCGGGGTTGGCCAGGCAGCGGTCAATGGGACTTGATTTAGTTGGGATAACAAAAAGTTCACCAAGAGTCAGTGATGGGGAAACCAGAACACAACATTACAGGTAATGTGCAGGTTACTAACCAGTAGTAACCCAGTCGGGATGGAGAACACTGGTAATGTTCCAGTTCGGGCGCTTGTCCCTCTGGATGCTCACAGGAGGTGCTGGTGCTGTCTCCCCCTTTCTTTCACAGTCAGGGAGCATGCTCACAGGGAGGAGGGTTTGCAGCGGGCTGCTGTGCAGGGGACAGTGAGTGTCACGAGCATCTCAGCGAGGGGCTGCATGTGCTCTGGTGGGTAGAATCTGGGTGGACACTGTGATTAACTAGAAATGTTCTTGATGTTTTCTCTGAATACTGTGTTGGTGCCTCAGTGACCCCTAGGCAGTTCTTAAGTATCTGGCAGAGCAAAGGGCCAGTGCCCCTAAATGCCGGGCACTCTGTCTCCTAGCAACTGATGGCCTGGGCCCCTCCTCTGCAAAGGTGCCAACTGAAGGTGTTGGAGACAAAGGGATCAGGTGACCTCCTGGCCCGGGAAAGGAGCTGAGCAGAGGAGGGGTGGTTAGTCTGGACTGCTGGAGAGAGTACTGCAGACCTGCGGTCTGGCTCCTGACCCCCAGCAATGACCGGCAGGGTCCAGTCACTTTACTACAATTCTGTTTTAACCTGTTCTGCATCGAATAAACCTCTGTGTTACATGGCTGGCTGAGAGCCTCTGACTTCCCCAGGACCCCGCTGGGGCGGACTCGCTGTGGGGAGTGCACGGAGGGGTAGAGGATGCTGAATGCTCCAAGGAGAGACCCAGGAGGTGAAGCCGTGTGAGCTTCTTGCCCTGAAGACAGTCTGCTCCAAGGGAGAGGAGGCTCCCCAAAGTCCTGCCTGGCTTTGTGGGGAGCAGTTCCAAAGCAGCACTTGGGGACTCCATGACAGACACCACATGTGATGGCCAACATTTTAAAGTGACTTGGGGGGTCCAAACTGAGACTCCTTAAAAGGGTTTGATTTTCAGAGAGTGGATGCTCAGCGCTGTATAAAACCAGGCCTTGAGTTGGGCACCCAAACCCTGAGGCACAGAAAATCCATCCTGGCCGGTAGCTGGGTTAGACTGACCTACACATCACCCCTGACGTGAAACTCAGTGAGACCAGCGAGGGGAGAGTCAGGCTGGCTGGCAGCAAGGTAACATGCTGATGTAGAGCGGGAAGGAAGTGGGAAGTTTAATTTACATTGGGTTGACAGGGCAGTGGTAGGGAAGGAGAAGAGATTTGGGGCCCGCAGCTCTAGAGAGAACTTGCTGCTACTGGATAAAGAAATTATAGTTCTCCTAAATGGGTTTAGATTCTTCTGGATACTGCAAACTGCTTCCTTCTCCATCCTAACCCTCTAACACAGGTGGCTTGCGAGACAGGCTTTGGATCGATGTGGAGGCTTTGCACTTCTGGTGCTATCAGCCTCAGCTACTAATGGGCACAACTATGTGGCACAACAACTTTATGGTGTTGTGCCAGGGCAGCCCTAGGCCCAGACAACTGCCTGGTGCCCTGTGCCCTGAGGGCACCTGCAGAGCTGCACTGGCGCTGTGACTCAGGGACCAGCCTAATTTCCCTTCTCCAGAAACAGGACTGGAGCTGGGAGAAGATTCCCCCTTCATGCAACTGGACTGGATGGAGGGGAGAATGGCTTCACCGGGCAATTCGGGGCATGGCCTCAAACAGCCAGGCCAGCCTGTATCACTGGACCCTTAGGGCTCTGGGCTGTGGACTGCTGGGAAAGCTGCAGCCATGGTACAGGGTGTGATGGAGTAGGGGCTGTCTGTGTGGGGGATGGGAGAGCAGGGGATGTCTTTAGGTGAGGGACAGGATCTTTAAGCCTGTAACCTGAGCCAGGCAGGGGGGAGGGGATGAGCACCTTGGCAGAGGAGAGGGGAAAAAGGGATCAGCCGGCGGGAGGAGGGGCAGGTCAGTTTGGGTTTGGGGCTGTGGGTGGAATTCAGGGGATCCTAGCTGGGATCCAAGCACCCTGAACCCCCAGAAGGACTCGATGGAGGGGTCCTGATTGTACCTGCAAGCTCTGCTGTAACCTGTGTTCCTGTTGTCCAATAAACCTTCTGTTCTACTGGCTGGCCAAGAGTCACTGTGGGTCCCAGGAAGAGAGGTGCAGGGCCAGACTCCCCCAGACTCCGTGACAACTGGTGGCAGCGGTCGGAGATACTGCACCCCGTGGACGGCGCTTCCTGCAGTAAGTGACTGGGGAGCAGTAAAACGAAGGGGTGATTAACCCCTGGGAGTGTGTGCCCAGTGAGAAGGACTTTGCAGTAACAGGGTCCCCCGGGGGATTGCAGTGGCGGTCCCAGGGGCGGAGGAGTCTGAAGCTCGACCCTGGCAGAGAGGTGGTGACCTCAGAAGGGCTGGTGCACTAGGGGTCCCCCTGGAAACCGTGGGGAGCGGCGAGCACCCCGACCTGTGAGTGGCCAGCAGGAAGATGTATGCCAAGTGGCGCAAGTGTGACCTGGTGGAGTTGTGCAAGTAGAGGGGGGCTGCGCACAGGGGCAGACTGACCAAGGACCAGCTGATTGCCCAGCTGGAGGAGGGAGACCGGAGCCCTGTCTCTGAGGGAAGCAGCCTGGCGGATGCAGCGTAGGCACCAGTGTCTGTCCCCGCTGGGAGCGGTCAGCCGGCGGATGAGGGCTTCCCGAGACCCCCACTTCCTAGGCCTAGGGAAGGGTGGGGAGGAGCCAGCAAAATACCGAGGGCACCGTGACCCCCTGGCCAGCAGGGGATCCTGCCAGCGAAGCTCACCCCCCAGCAGGGGATCCTCCCGGCGACGCTCGACATCCGCGGCTGGGGAATATAGAAGGGAGCTGAGATGGGAGGAGCTCGAGTTAAAGAGGCAAGAGCTGGAGGAGAAGGCGAACCAGCAGGAGCATAAAGAGCATGAGCTGAGGAGAAAACCAGCGCCAGCATGAGCTGGAGGAGAAGGAGAAACAGCGTAAACATGAGCTGGAGCTGGCCCAGCTGAGGAGCCGGAGGCCCCCGGCTGCGGTGGAGTGAGGGGGGACCCAAGCCTACAAAGAGCTTTGATAAGCACTTGCTGCCCCGGCATAAGGAGGGGGAGGACATAGATACCTTCCTGACGGCCTTTGAGAATGCCTGCGAGCTGCACGGGGTTGGCCCTGCAGACACAGGATCGCAGTTCTCACCCCCTTACTGGACTCCACAGCCGTGGAGGTGTACAGCCGACTGAAAGGGCGGAGGCGGGGACTATGAACTGTTCAAACAGGCCCTGCTCCGCGAGTTTGGGCTGACTCCTGAGATGTACCGGAAAAGGTTCCGGAGTCAGCGTAAACCCGTGAGATCACATACTACAACTGGTCAACCGGGCGCACGGGGTATGCCCGCAAGTGGACAGCTGGGGCCCAAACTAAAGAGGACTGCTTGACCTATTCATACTGGAGCACCTGTATGAGCAGTGCCTGTCCGACCTGAGGCTGTGGTTGAGGGACCAGAAGCCGAGAAACCCGCAGCACGCAGGCCAACTTGCCGACCAATTTGTGGACAGTCGGGCAGGGGATGGCAGGGAGGAGTCTCGAAGGAGCAGGCCTGCCTCAACGCAGAGAGAGAGTCATCATGGGACCGCCCAGCGGGGGCCTATGGAGAACCCCCCAAAAGGGGGAACATCCAGCATCAGGTCCCTCCGACCCACTCAAGGGGACCACGAGACATGGGCTGCTATCAATGTGGCCAACGAGGCCACATACGGGCCCTGCCCAAGCTCAGGGACAGACCAAGCAGACCCAACCCGCAGAGGGTGGACTGGGTAAAAACCCATCGGAGGAGGGGCTACATTCCCGGGAAAGGGGGGCTGGGAACATACCCACCTGTGAAGGAGGAGGAGGTCCCCAGGTCAGCTCCTCTGGGGGGCTGGATGCCCAGCCTCTGGGGTTTTGGTTTAACCGGGTGGGCGCGGGGCTGCCCCTCCGGAAAAGAGTGCCTGTGTCCCTGGAGGTAGATGGGAGGGAGGTCACTGGGTACTGGGACACGGGCGCAGAGGTGACGCTTGCCCGGCCCCGAGGTGGTGGGCTCAGATCGGATGGTGCCCGAGAACACCTACCTGACCCTGATGGGGGGGAGGGTGTGGGCGGGACCCCATTCAAGGTGCCCGTGGCGAGAGTAGTACATCTGAAGTGGGAGGCCAAGGAGGGCCCCAAGGACGTGGGGGTACACCCACATTTGCCCACAGACGTGTTAATGGGAGGGACCTTGAGGACTGGCCTAGTAGCACTCCAGAGTGCCCTGGTCGTGACTCGTAGTCAGAGTCGCCCAAAGGGCACTGCACCCCGACAACGGGGAAGGTACTCGGCCCGAGGTGCAGGACCCTAACCTGGGGGGGTGGGGACGCCCAGGGGCATGGCTCAGAGAGGCTGCAGGCCTCAGACCCAGCCAGCAAGAGAGAGCTGGTCCCATCCCTGTCCCAGCTGCTGAGTTCCAGGCCGAGTTGCAGAAAGATCCCTCCTTGCGGAAGCCCAGGACCCTGGGCTGCAACCTTAGTGCGGTACAGACCTATGAGGAAGAGGTTGCAAGGAGAGGTTCCTGTGGGAGAAGGGGTTCCTGTACCGAGAAATGGGCTCCCCCAGGGGAAGTAGAGTCATGGGGATCAGGAGGCAGCTGGTGTTCCCCAGAAGTTTTCGCACAAGCTGCTGTACCTGGCCCATGACATCCCTCTCGCAGGACACCAGGGAATCCGGCGCACCAGGCAGAGGCTGCTACAGAACTTTTACTGGCCTGGGTCTTTACCCATGTCGACAGTACTGCCAATCCTGTGACCCTGCCAGAGGGTGGGGAAGGCCTGGGACAAGGGAAAGCGGCCTTGAGGCCTTTACCCATCATAGAAGAACCTTTTCAGAAGGTGGCCATGGACATAGTGGACCTCTCAGCAAGACGACCCGGTCGGGGAAGAAATACATCCTGGTGGTGGTGGATTTTGCCACTCGCTACCCCGAGGCGGTGGCCTTGTCCTCTATCGAAGCAGACACAGTGGCAGATGCGCTGCTGACAATTTTCAGCCGGGTGGGGTTCCCCAAGGAGGTCTTAACGGATCAGCAGGGTCCAACTTCAATGTCGCTTCAGTGGGAAAAACACGTCCTTTTGAGTTGAGGCTGACCTTGTGGTAGCCACGGATCAGAGACTGGGTCCGAGCTTGCCGCCTGAGGCCGTACAAGACCTCTGAGCAGTCACTTCCTCTCTGTAGTGTGTGAAACGTGGCCTCCCACACAGTGGGAACTAGAGCCTGCCCTGGTTAACGTTAGTGAGGATGCTAGCTCCATGGATTTGGCAAGTTGCTGTGGTAGGTGTGTGGAGTAGGGGCTGTCTAGGTGGGGATGGGAGAGCAGCGAGGACTGTTAGGGAGAGACAGGATCTTGGTAAGCCTGTAACCTGAGCAGGTAGGGGAGGGGATAGGCCCTCGGGAGAAGGAAACAAGGAAGCCGCGGGAGGAAGGAGGCAAGTTCAGTGATTGGGTTTTGGGGCTGTGTGGGCGGGAATTTCAGGGTTCCCTAAACTGGATCCAAGCACTCTGGAAAGCCCAGAGGACTCGATTGATGGAGTCCTGACTGTGCCTGCAGTTCCTAGTTGCTGTCCAATAACTTTCTGTTTTACTGGCTGGCTAAAGAGTCACTGTGGTAGTCAGGAAGGGGGTGCAGGGTCGGACTCCTCCCACACTCGCGCTGACATAAGGCAAAGGGTTATTCTGGTGTAATGAGATTCATCACCCCATACGTTAATAAATAACTGGCTGTGACTGTGTCTCCGTGGACATTGGCTGGCTCCAGGCCCCAGCGCGCGCTTGGGGCGCAGCGCGTGGGGCACTCTGCTTGATGTTGCGGGATGGTGGCTGGCAGGCTCTTGTGGACCTCTCCGCCAGGCGTTTGCCTGTGGATAGGTCCGCTTGGTCCCGCGGCTCGGTGGAGCATGATCTGGCAGGGCGCACCTTGTGGAGATTCCCACCTAGAGTCCGCGGGACTGGCGAGCAGGCGCGTGCTCCCACGGCGATGGCTGCGTGCTTTGGGGCAGCGAAATGCTACAGCCTGTCCCTGCTCCAGGCGGCATCTGCTTTCACCTGAAAGCTTCTGCTTGTGTCGCGGATGTTAGTGTGGGGGAGTCCTCCGGCCCTGCACCTCTCTTCTCTGACCCACAGTGACTTTTGCCAGCCAGTAGAACAGAAGGTTTATTGGACAACAGGAACCAGGTTACAGGCAGACTTGCAGGAACAGTCAGGACCCCTCCATCGAGTCCTTCTGGGGGGTTCAGGGTGCTTGTTGATCCAGCTGGATACCTCTGAGATTTGTCCGCAGCCCCAACCACGCTCGCTCCTTGGCCTACGCCACGCACCGCTCCTCTTCCGCCTGATCCTTCCTGCAGTGCTCGCCAGGCTCATCCCCTGCCCCTGCCTGGCTCAGGTTACAGGCTTAAAGATCGTGTCCTCACCTAAGACATCCCCTGCTCTCCCATCCCCACACGACGCCCCTACTCCATCCAGCAGGTCTTCTCCCCGTTCGACTGAAGCTGAGCGTGCACTCTGCCAGGTGAGCCGTGGGCGGAGTCAGCCCGCCTCTCCGGGATAGACGTGGTCCGCTATCAGTTGGCACTTCCGTGATCACAGGGCCGATGTCGCATGTCTAGTCCGTGCGAGAGCAGCGTCGCATTCAGAGCTGCGTGGCCCTTGCGATCGGTTGCAGCAGGGTCAGGGAGAGACGCGTCGCTTGTGTTTAGGATACCCTGAATTCCGCCCACACAGCCCCAAACCCAAACTGAAAAACTACTTCCCTCCTGCCGGCCCCTTCCTTTGTCTTCCTTCCCGGGTGTTGACCTTTCCCCTCCCTTACCTAGCTCAGGTTACAGGCTCCAGTATAGTCCATCCCCTAAAGTCCTCCCCTGCTCTCCCATCCCCCCTGCAGACAGCCCCTACTCCATCACACCTTACCACAGCACTTGCCATCCATGGAGCTCAGCCTGCCTCACTAACGTTAACCAGGGCAGGCTCCTAGTTCCCTGTGTGGGAGGCCACGGTTCCACAGCTACAGAGAGGAAAGTGACTGGCTCGAGGTCTTGTAGTGAATCGGGGAAGCTGGGAACTCAGGTCTCCTGACTCCCAGTCCTGTGGCTTAACCACAAGGTCAGCCTCCCTCAAAAGGACGTGTTTTTTCCCCTGAACCAGCGACCCAACCTCCCACATCCTTCTCTGAGGGCTGAGTGGCTCCCATGGCTCAGTGCCCTTTGGAGCAGGACTTTCTGACCTCCCAGTCACCATCATGCTTTGCAGAGCTCACTTGCAAGCAAACATCACGATGACAAATGAACAAACACTGCTCTTTGAAGAGGAGACTTGCTCTTTAATATTCCCCACTTGACCCTTATTAAAGCTGCTACAGGACACCCCTGTGATGGGCCAGACTCCTGCAGTCGGGAAATGCAGTGTGCTGAGCTGTTACTGTAGAAAATGGTGCAGCTGTCAGAGGTTGTGGCCTGGCCTAAGGGGCAGAACCCAGCTCCGGGACCCACCAACGCCTGAGCTTTCGTTCTGGCTCTAGGCTCGGGCAAGTCATTTCCCCTCCCTGTGCCTCAGTTTGCTGCTCTGTGTAAGGGGGCTGATGACACGTACCGACCTGCCCCTTCGGGGCTATGCTAGGAGGGTTACTTGTCAGTTTACTGGCTGGCAAAGAGCTCTGTGGTTGTGAAGGACTAGCCAGGAAGAGCTGACTATACTTTTTACAGAGGAGATACTTTTCCTTCAGACTCCCATTTATTAGGAATGGCAAATTAACCCACACCAAACAACATCCACCTTTCCCATTGGGCTCCCTGCACAGCACTGCCCTCCCTTCCCCCAGGGAGTGCTGCCTCCCCCACAGCCAGCGTGCCCCAGCTGGCTCCCCTTCAAAGCAGACTCTGCAGCCAGCCCACCTGCTAAACCCGTTCCTGCAGGTGGAGCCTGTGAAAGGAGCAGTGCTGGGTGGAGCCGGCCTGGCACCTGGAAGGTAAGCATGCAGCAGTCACTTTGCTGCAGGGCGCTGAGGGTCTGTGGGGCTGCCAGCAGGAAGACTTAAGGGTGATTAGAGGATGTGATCCCCAATGTGGGGATTATCTCACTGGAGCCTTTTTCCCAGGGTCCTGCTTTGTTTCTCCCGCTAATACTCAAGGATGGCAAACGGCCTTAGCACTTTCTGTTCCCGACACCCCTACAGGCCTTGGCTACCTCGACTGGAACCTCCCTGACACACACGTATGTGGACCCCCTCCCAGATGTGCATGGAGTTATCTATGTAATGCCCTTCCCCCAAACAAATGGGGAAAATCCCCAAGGAAAACATGGCCTCCCTCATGCCTGAAATTCCCCTTCCTGCTCTCCAGTGCACTCCATGAGAGAACGGCTGTCTCCTTTCCCCAGTGCCGCTTTGGAACAGCTCCCAGGCAAACACGAGCAGTCTGCCCAGGGCTCTGCAAAGGGCTGCGTCTTTGTGATGAGGCCGGGCCTTGCTGCATAATGGCTGAGACCCTTGTCCGTGTGCCATCCAGCTTGTGGCTGCCTGGCCTTAGTGATTGATCCGGGACTTGACTTCCTGGGCTGGTTCTGCTGCCCCTCGTGAGTCGCTATGGGTCAGATGGTGGTTGTGGGGACCAGGGTCATTCAGGCCAGGCTGTGGCAAGGCTGGATTCCAGACTGCAGCAGCCGGACTCTGTGAGGCACCAGTGGGTGTGTTAGATTTGCTGCTGGTATTGCTCTGTGGGAAAGAAAACTCCAGCCGTGTTCGCCGGGGATTGCAGTGCTGAGCCCTGTGCTTGTGTGTGGGGGAAGGAGACGTGGGGGGGGGTCTCTGGGTGAATGGGGTCCTTGCCTGCTCTGGCCGGGCACCTCGCTTCCCTCTGAGCGTGGCTGGGAGGTGATGCCAGGGGAAGAGAGGCACAGTGCCCGGCTGGTCAAGGCGCGGTGCCTGTCAAGCAGACCCATCCTCCACAGGTGTTCAGCAGCATGACAGACATGCCCTAACCAGGGCGTGATGTGGCTCCTCAGAGCTGCCCTGCTGGGGGGCATCCGCTGTGGAGGGAGCCTGTGGTGTGCTCCCTATTCCCACGGGGGCTGGGTGGGGGGCACCTTCTTGGGGTGTGTGGGTGTCTCACCCAGCGCATACTGGGGTGGGTGGTGAGAAAGGCCTAGCATGGGGGAGGGGGTCTCCTGTTGGTGGGGGAGCGAGCCCCCAGCATGGGAGGTGGGAGGGGTCTCTTGTGGGGGGGAAATGAGCCTCCAGCATGGGAGGTGGGGTGGTGTCTCTTGCAGGGGGTTGGAGGTGTGGAGTGACTCCTCCCCAGCATGGCAGGTGGGAGGGGTCTCTTGTGAGGGGGGGAATGAGCCCCCAGCATGGGAGGTGTGAGGGGGGTCTCTTGCAAGGGGGTTGGGGGTTTGGAGTGACCCCTACAGCATGGGAGGTGGGAGGGGTCTCTTGTGGGGGGGGAGTGAGCCCCCAGTATGGGAGGTGGGAGGCATCTCTTGTGGGGGGAGGGAGTGAGCCCCCAGCATGGGGGTTGGGGGTGTGGAGTGACCCCCCCAGCATGGGAGGTGGAAGGAGTCTCTTGTGGGGGGAGAGTGAGCCCCCAGTATGGGAGGTGGGAGGGGTCCTGTGGGGGGAATGACCCCCAGTATGGGAGGTGGGGGAGTCTATTGCAAGGCGGTTGGGGGTGTGGAGGCAGCCACACCAGATGGGGGGGCGTCTCCTGGGAGGGGCTGCGGGGGAGGGGACAGACACGGAGACGCCCCTAGAGGGGTGGGGGTTCCCCTCCCCCGCGGGTGGGACCAGACCCCACCCTCGGTCAGCTGCGGGGGGCGGGGCTGCGCTTAGCTCAGGCGCATGCGCATTGCAGTGCTTTGGTGCCTCCGCCCAACGGCCCGGCCGAACTGGCGGGGTCACGTGAGGGGGCGGGCAGGGGCGGGGCGAAGAGTGCCCGCCCCTCGCACAGGTGGGGGCGGGGCCAGGGCCAGGCTGTCCCGGAAGCGGCAGCAGGAGCAGCGTCCGCGCAGCCGAGCTGGAGCGGGCAGGTACCGCCCTGGGGGGCGGGGGGGAGCCCGATACCCGTCAGAGCCGGGGAGAGAACCCAGGCGTCCGGGCTCCTCCCCTCCCCCCCGCTCTGCCCCCTAGAGCCGCCCCCTTCCCAGAGCCGGGGAGAGAACCCAGGCGTCCGGGCTCCTCCCCTCCCCCCCGCTCTGCCCCCTAGAGCCGCCCCCTTCCCAGAGCCGGGGAGAGAACCCAGGCGTCCGGGCTCCTCCCCTCCCCCCCGCTCTGCCCCCTAGAGCCGCCCCCTTCCCAGAGCCGGGGAGAGAACCCAGGCGTCCGGGCTCCTCCCCTCCCCCCCCTAGAGCCCATCCACCTCCCAGAGCCAGGGAGAGAACCCAGGCGTCCGGGCTCCCAGTCCCCTCTGCCTCCTAGAGCCCACTCCCTTCCCAGAGCTGGGGAGAGAACCCAGGCGTCCGGGCTCCCAGCCCTCTACCCCGCTACCCCTTAGAGCTCACCCCCCTCCCAGAGCCGGGGAGAGAACCCAGGCGTCCGGGCTCCCAGCCCTCTACCCCGCTACCCCTTAGAGCTCACCCCCCTCCCAGAGCCGGGGAGAGAACCCAGGCGTCCGGGCTCCCAGCCCTCTACCCCGCTACCCCTTAGAGCTCACCCCCCTCCCAGAGCCGGGGAGAGAACCCAGGCGTCCGGGCTCCCAGCCCTCTACCCCGCTACCCCTTAGAGCTCACCCCCCTCCCAGAGCCGGGGAGAGAACCCAGGCGTCCGGGCTCCCAGCCCCTTGCCCCGCTACCCCCTAAAGCCCACCCCCCTCCCAGAGCCAGGGAGAGAACCCAGGCGTCCGGGCTCCCAGCCCCTTGCCCCGCTACCCCCTAAAGCCCACCCCCCTCCCAGAGCCAGGGAGAGAACCCAGGCGTCCGGGCTCCCAGCCCCTTGCCCCGCTACCCCCTAAAGCCCACCCCCCTCCCAGAGCCAGGGAGAGAACCCAGGCGTCCGGGCTCCCAGCCCCTTGCCCCGCTACCCCCTAAAGCCCACCCCCCTCCCAGAGCTGGGGAGAGAACCCAGGCATCTGGGCTCCCAGCCCTCTACCCCGCTACCCCCTAGAGCTCACCCCCCTCCCAGAGCTGGGGAGAGAACCCAGGCGTCTGGGCTCCCAGCCCTCTACCCCGCTCTACCCACTAGAGCCCACCTCCCTCCCAGAGCTGGGGAGAGAACCCAGGCATCTGGGCTCCCAGCCCTCTACCCCGCTACCCCCTAAAGCCCACCCCCCTCCCAGAGCCGGGGAGAGAACCCAGGCATCTGGGCTCCCAGCCCTCTACCCCGCTACCCCTTAGAGCTCACCCCCCTCCCGGAGCTGGGGAGAGAACCCAGGTGTCTGGGCTCCCAGCTTCCCCACTCTACCCACTAGAGCCCACCCCCCTCCCAGAGCTGGGGAGAGAACCCAGGTGTCCAGGCTCCCAGCCCCCGCTCTACCTCCTAGAGTGCACTCCCCTCCCAGAGCCGGGGAGAGAACCCAGGCGTCCGGGCTCCCAGCCCCCCTCCTCCCCGCTCTACCCACTGGAGCCACCCCTCTCCCAGAGCTGGGGAGGGAACCCAGGAGTCCGGGCTCCCTGTTGCCATCCTTGGTCTGGCAGCCTGTGACCTACTGTCCCCTCCTGGCCCTGGGCAGCAGTGCCAGGCTCGCTTGTCACTGAGCATCCTGGCTCTGCGATGGGGCTTTTGGGAATGCCCCCAGCACTTCAGCTCCTGGGCTGTGGTCCTAGTTTGGGGTCTGAGGCTTTGGCCTTAGAGAAATGGTGTGTGATGCAGGACTGGGCTAGAGAGAACCCAGATTGATTCACACATACACCAAACAGGGAGCAAGAGCAAAACTTACAAAGGGGGCGGGGGAGGGTTTGTGTGCTGGAACTTTGTGGCTTCTGTCTTGCTGGGCTTTCCTCCCTGCCCAAGCTGTCCTCAAAGCTCTGCTTCAGCAGTGCAGCAGCAGGCCCCATGGGCTGGGCTCCTTTCACTGCCTGCTTGTTCCTAGCTCAGTGCCCCCTGTATGGGACTGCTGAGTGCTTTAGGCAGTGCTTTCTAGCTGGCTGACAGGGAATGATCCTCCTTTGCCATTCAGGAGCCTGTAGTTATTAATGGGGTGGTTACCCAGTTGCATCTTTAAAAATGTAGATTCATGATAGGAAACCGTTTTCATAAGTAGCTTATCCTGAAATAAATCCCCAGGAAATTACTTCTCCATCCCAAGCTGCTGGTGGCAAATGCTTATTGCTGCTCCTGTTAATTGCATGGTAGCTGTCTGGAGCAATAGCTTCTCTGCTGACATCTGTCTACTCCCAGCTATGTGGGTTATTCGCACTGTGAGCTCTTTGGTGCTGGGGCTGTCTGCATCTGTGCAGTTCTGTATTAATGATTGCCACTCCAGTCAGGTGACCGCAAGGCCTGGTCTCTGACAGTCTGGCTGATAGCTAGGTCGAAAGGCTGGTTTAGCCTTAAAAACAGTGAGTCCAGTGGCACCTTAAAGGCTAACAGATTTATTTGGGCATAAGCTTTTGTGGATAAAAAACCCCCCACTTCTTCAGATGCATGGAGTGATTTACAGGTGCAGGCATTATATACTGACACCTGGAGAGAAAGGAGTTACCTCACAAGTAGAGAACCAGTGGTTTAGCCTTAGATATTTGTCCTGAGCCTATTAATTGTCCTATGGCTAGCTGTGTGGCATGCAACTTTTGAAATGACACAGCTTGTCAGAGTCCTTGCAGCTAGTCTAGTTCTTGTTTGCATGCGCTTCAGGAGGTGTTGGGAACACTGGTCTGTTTCTCCTCTCTCACCTGTATGTGTCCCCTATGGACCTGCAGTTTTCTCTTGATACAGAACTGAAATCCCAGCACCAGAGATGCAGTTTTGTCCAGCTGTCTGAGCCTTGTAACTATGCACAGCTGCCCTCTGGCTTGCAGGTTGGCCAGACCTAGTCTAGTGCACTGAATCTCGAAGGCTTTAGCACCATGGCTTCATGCTGGGCTGGACTTTCTCTGTTTATGTTCCATTTTTCTTAAGACTCGAAGGCTCTTGCGTGAGTACCAGCTTTGTGCTGTATCAGGAGCATCCGGATTCTTCCCTGCAGCAGGGACTCTGCAGCATTTTTGTGCTCCTTTTAGATCCATTCCTCTGCCTTCACCAGCATGGACTGCAGTGTCCAGATTCCTGCCTCCCGAGCAGTATTTAGTCTGCTGCTGCTCAGGAAATGGGTGAATGAGTGCTGGCTCCAGCTCCGGTACCCTGCTTAGTGGTGTGCACTGTTACTTGAGGCAGATGGAGGAACCACTCTTGTGAATTAGTGGGTTAGTGAACTGAGCAGACGGCAAGGTGCTCCAGCTCTGCCACAGACTTGCTGTGAGAACTTGGCCAGGTCACTGCCCCTCTTGGCTACATCTTAAAACAGGCCCAATAACTGGGGACTGTGAGGACTAATAGGTCATGTGCAAACCAAATGCAAAGGCCCTTGTGCAATTTGATTCTTCTGATGACGTGACACATTAACGGATGTAAAACACCCAGTGTGGGGGGTAGGTGTTTGCTTGATGTTACGAAATGCCAAAATAGATAAGTTGCCCTAGGTAGTAAACTAGTGAATGTTAAACTTCCACTTACTAAACAAGTGAGATTGCAGACACTCCCCTGTGCTGCTGTTTCCTTCATGACTAGATTATCTGCACGGAGATGAGCATCACTATACAGAGGTGGGGAGAGGAATCAATTCTTTAGCATGCCCTGGGGTAGGAGAGAAGCTGTGGGTGCTTTGCTCACTGGAGGTAAACCTGGTAGGACAAGTTTGGTGGTGATAGGGAAATAGCAAGCCAATGGCTGAGGGAACTGGAGTTATTTAGTCTGCAGAAGAGACAAATGGGGGGCAGGGGGGTTGATAGCAGCCTTCAGCTACCTGAAAGGGAGTTCCAAGGATGATGGAGCTCAGCTGTTCTCAGTGGTAGCAGATGACAGAACAAGGAGCAATGGTCTCAAGTTGCAGTGGAGGAGGTTTAGGTTGGATATTAGGAAACACTATTTCACTAGGAGGGTGGTGAAGCACTGGAATGGGTTCCCTAGGGAGATAGTGGAATCTCCTTCCTTACAGGTTTTTAAGGCCCAGCTTGACAAAGCCCTGGCTGGGATGATTGATTTGGTCTTTGTCCTGCTTTGAGCAGGGGATTGGACTAGATCTCCTGAGGTCTCTTCCAACCCTGATATTCTATGTTTTAGAAACTCTAACAGTTCCTTGATGATGGTTAAGGAGGCTTCAGAGTGAGCATGGCTGGTATTTTGTTCTGACCTAGTTGAAGAGATGGGATCAAAGCTACGATATGTATTTTTAGAAACAATGAATGTGTGCTGTGGCACCTATGTGTATATACTATGTACAAAGGCAAGCCTGGACTTTGATTCTCCACTTTTATGGATCTTAAACTTGTTTTAAGTATTGCTGTTGGCACTTACTGTATACAAGCAGGGCAAATCTGTTCTGTTTAAAAAGGAAGAGATCCAGAAAACTTCCGCTGGACAGGGGCCTCTGGACACTCTGGACTGCTGATGTCTGTCACTTCCATCCTTCAGAGGCAGGTCACTTAAATGAGTACAACCTAGGCCCCTTTGAAGTGGTCCTGCTTTCTGCAGTCATATTGGTTAGCAAGAGACTCCTTCTGCTAGGGGACAGGCCTGTTATTGCTGGCCAAAAAGAAATGCTGGGACTCTGGAAACCATGGCATAGAAGCAGTTGCTGGATGGGAGCTCACAGTACTGAATGTTGTAGGTAAACAAATACACGTCAAGTCAGTTGTAAGTCATGTTGTGAAATGTCTCTGTCTTTTCAGGCCTAGAAGAAGGAAGAAGCTGTAGGGAACAGTACTTCACATATACTCCCTCTGGCCTCGCCATCTCTAAAGGCTTTTCATTTGGCGCTATGATTGCATTGGAGGGTGCATTGATTACCCACCATCAGGAAACTGCCAGAGGTTCAGAAACCTGGAGAGATCAGGCAGCTGGAGATCGTTAGCTGCCCACAAGAAACTGAAGAGGTTGATGTCTTGCTTCCCTGTGGCTGGACTAATCTCCTCTCCTTCGCGTCATGGTGCGAAACGCTCCTGATTTACAAACCTCTAATCCAAGAGACTCTTAAAACAGAAACTGCTCTCTAGAGGAGCAAAGGCAGACAGTGAAAATAGGTTCCCCAGGCACTTCTCAGTTTGAGAAGGAGCAAGAAGCTGAAAACTATTCTCTGTGGGCAGAAAAACTCAAAACGAGGAGCATGGTGGAGTCGCGGGTGAAAAGTAAGTGCCAGATTACTCTGTCCACTCTGTTTTGGGGAAGTCAGGCTGAGAAACCTGGATTACATCTGGTAGATATCTACATAAAAATGAGCACTTCCAACAAGGGTATTGTACAGTTCAGGTGCCATGCTCCCTGGTAGCTGGCAAGACTCCTCGCTTGTGTGGCTGATAGTGACTGTCTTCTGAGAGGGGATGGGAAATTCATCCTTTTGGGGACTTATGGTAAAGGGACAAAGAGTAATGGAGAGAAGCAAAGGCAATTCCATTGATGTTGGGTTGTTCTGTGCTCTGTTGGTGTGAACAGCTCTGCTCTTCCTTGTTAAGGTGAATAACACATAGCTGGTTTGCTCAAATATCTCTCTGCATCTAAAACCAGATAACGGCAACTCATGCTTGCACCCTGTGTAGGTGGTAATCACTATATTCCAGGCTATCAAACACCTGGGTCTTGATTTTGTCTAGCTCAAGGTATGGTTCTCTTGCTTGGGAATCTGAGGCTGTTCTGAAGTGGGGCTCCTGTCCTTACTATATACTGTTTCTCTTTCATTCCCCCATGCTCAGACTGTGCCCCTTGCTCCAAGAACTACCAGGATACATGGCAGCCAGCCTGCCGAGGGCTGCTTCATGGTCTGATCCCCAGCAGTAACCACTCACTCTTCCAGAGCCAGGAGATTCATGACACTTCTCTTAGCTTTTAAATAAGAGCTAACACTCCAGCTGGGAATGGTATTGAGACACTCTCAGACTGCAACAGTAGGGCAAGATTACAAAGGCGAGAGGGATGTGGGGTCTCTGGTGGTGGAAGGGAGGCTGGAGCAAGGAGCAGCAGCAGAGGGAATCAGCCCAGCTCTTTGTGGACTTGTGGATGATGCGTTTGAGCAGTGTAGCAAAAGAATGGCTGGATGCACAACTATTATTGGCCCGTAAGTGGACTGGCCAAGACCATTCACTGCAATACAACTGAAAATCAAGTTTCTAACTACAATGGGTTTCCAGAGCCCCCTGCTTGTGGTGACAGCTGTCTTGCTTCAAAATGACCTTTGTTGTAACACCCGCATTAATTTTGTGCTCTTATGTGTGTTTTCACCTTGAATCGTTTCCCTCCCTCCCTTCCCTCTTCTGGCTTCCCACTGGAAACCTTATGAGCTAAGATCTCATCTCACCTGCCCCATGGAGGTTAGGGCAGGATTGTTCCTTGTAGTAGGAGTCTGTACCTTCTTCAGTCTCTTTTTAAACAGCCTCCCTGATGGCCCTTCCTCCACTTCCCTAGGGAGACTATTCCATAGTCTAATCTGCCTGTCAGGAAGCATTTCTTAATGGGACCAAACTTGACTGTCTGGGCTCCCTTGAGAGCCCCTTGTCACTGTACCTTAGTTGTCTGTGGTCTCTCGAGTGACTCACAAGCGATATAGCATCAAACTGTAATACAGTATATTGCTCATGGCTCTACGTTTTTTTGATAGCCTCTGGAGACGTGTGTTTGCCTGGCAGGGCTGAGCGGGGGTGGCAAGTCTCCTTTGCTCTTAACTCTTATATTAGAAATTAATCTTTGGCCTTCTCTATATTGCAAACTGCACCAATTTAACTAAAATCAGTTATTAAATCTCTGAAATCGGGAACACTTTTTTTAGATGGATGCAAACCTGGCTCGTTTTGATTGACTGAAGTCAGTGAAGAAGTGACTCGCTGATTTACTTAAACTCTGGTATTTGTGTAGTTTTAAAAAAATTCAGTTTAAGACTTCTCTTGTGGAAAAAGTGCAACTTGTAATACAACCAAGGCCTTACACGCTCCTTTTGAAATCCTGAATGCCACTTGGAATGTTTTTAACAGCATAACGTGCCATTATGTTAATAGTGGGTTATTCGCAACAGGTCTGCCTTGTTGGGTGTATGTTGCTTTGATCCAGCAGTAGATAAATGCCTACTGTTGGCATGCTAGAGCCAGGAGGTGTCGGATGTAGGGAAAGAAATGCTTTGACTTGCATTGGGATCTGAAAGATGACCCATATTGTAAACAATCCTTGTTCTTGGGATGAACGTACAAACATTCCTTGGGCTCGTTACAGATAGTCGGGACACGCTGACAGTGAGGTACATGGTCCTCTGTAATATCCATGTTAATTATCTCTGCTGTGGCTTTCAGGGAGTCTAGTGACGTGTCTTTTCGGGACTCCCATTTATTTCAGTGCCTTAACACAAGGCATAACAAGCCTGTCCCTGATGGCCCTGCCTGGCCTCACCCTGGGTGTAAGTAGGATATGACCCTGGTTTGCTCTCTGGCTGACATTCCTATCCTGAGAATCCTGTTCTAACCTGTAGGAACACAGTTTGCGGAGAGGAGACAGAGGACTGTTTCCCTTCTGAAGAGGAAAATGTGAACCTGACCATTGGCTAGTGACTCTAGACAAACATGTGGAAATAGAATCTTTCAGCATCAAAAAGAGGAAGCCAAGAGTTGTAGATGGCAGCTCTCCTTTCAATGATTTAACATTGCCATTTACCTTTGCGCACAGCTGCTCCTGCTACAGATGCTGACTATAGCCAGAGTGACCTCAAATAAAAATCTCCAGCATTACAAGCACACATGCTGTGCCCTTTAATTGTATGCAGTTATATTACAACATGGGTGTCTGATGGGAGTGCAGGATAATGAAAGGTCTAGCTGGCTTGGACTGAAAATTGCTGTAGGACCATAAGACAGTGTTACAATAAACAGCAGTATGTGGAGTTAATGAGGTGTCTGGCTCTGTTTAACTTGATGGTCTTGTTGATTATCACAGAATCATAGGACTGGAGTGACTGAAGACTGAGCTGTTACAATCATCTGAGAAGTGGGAAAAGCAACACACACAGTCCTACCTCTTTCTCACTTCTCCCAGAGCAGGGACATGTTCCCTCTGCCCTGTGGCAATAGATGGAGTGGGGCGTAGACGGGCTGTAGCAAAGCTCGGGGAGAGGACTGTAGACTTGCTGTCTTCATGCAGTACAATGTGCTGACAATAAAATACAGTGATAGGGCGCTGCAGAGACAATGTGTGAACTTGTCCACAAGAGTTGTTCAAGGAGAGCTGGCGCCTAAAACCAATTTAAAAGCCTCTGGCAAAGGTCTTCACAAGAAGTATCAAAGAAACGAAGTCATTGTGAGGTGAGCATTAATATGCTGATATGGACTAGAAACTGGCCAAGATACAGAAAGGCTGGACTGCCTGCTTGGCTACTGCTCCCACAAACACGGTTGTACTTTCCCCATCTGTAAGACAGCGTGAAAGCGAAATTCCCTGATGCTGGTCGTAAAGCCGCCACCGTATCCTCTTCCATCACACCCCCCTCTGTTCTGTGCCAGTAAATCACCCGTCTGGGCTGGTGGCCACTAGTTAAGGGAACAGATCTGTCTCCACTGTTACCTGGTTACCCCTCCACCCCGCTTGTGTCTCTCTCACCTGTTGCATCTTATCACCACGTGAGCTGCTGAAGTCTCCAGCCCAGGCACTGTCTGCTTCATGCTTGTAAGATGCTGAGCATGTGGGGCTCTAATCCCTGTCTAGGGCCCTGTAGCCACGGCCCTGCTATATGCAGTGCTGCGGATAAATGGCAGGCGTCTCTGTCCATCCCAGGGTATTCAGTATTGAGCAGGGTACAAAAGTGGTTCATGAGGTACTGTAAACTTGCAGATGTTGTTAGTTATGGAGTTAGTTAGACCTAGAGAAACCTGAGGGACTCGGCAAGACACATTCTTGGACAGCAAGGGTAGCTCACTACTGGAAAAACCTTCCAAGGGGAGTGGTAGATTCTCAGGCTCTTGACACTTTGAATTACAGATTGGCTGACACTCTAGTCTAGCTCAGCCAGAAATTATGGGCTTGATGGAGGAACTACTGGGTGGAGTTTGGCCTCTTAGGTGGGAGACTAGGGTCCAGTGGATCTCAAACTGTGAGTCAGGACCGCAGAGTGGGTCTCAGCTCTGTTTTAATGGGGTCACCAGGCCTAGCGTTAGACCTACTGGGCCAGAGCTTCGGCCCTTGGTGGGGCTCAGGTTAGTGGCCCCCATCTCGGGCTCAAGCCCTTGAGCTTTGCCCCCCCCCCCAAGGTGGCAGAGCTCGGGTTGGCTCAGGCTTCAGTTGCCCCCCCTGGAATTGTGTAGTAATTTGTGTTGTAAGAAGAGGATTGTGGTGCAGTGAAGTTTGGGAACCCCTGGACCAGATGTTCACGATATTTCCTGCTGGTCTTAATCTACGACACCAAGCTAGGCAAGTGGGATGCCAGGGGGCAGATAGAATTCAGTGTTAACAGAGGGAAGGCAATGCATGCTGGGAAGAATACTCTGAAGGAGGAGTATGTGCTGCTGGGTTTGACCAGGACAATTTCCACTCTGGAGAAAGAGCAGCATGCCCCAGGGGCTGTCCACTTGGCACAAGGCCAGCATGTTTGTGTGGCTAGTTAGAGACTTTGACAGCCAGGATGGTGGCTTTTTTCCAAATCTGGTAGCTATCGGTTTACTCCTTGTACCTCACTAACCCAGCTTCCTTGGTCCACCTGCACAGAACCATCTAAGTCCAATTGTAAGATGTCCTCCCCACCCCTCGCTTCTTGTGCCCCAGGGCCTGGCTTGCCCTCTTCCTGCTGTGCAGCCCCAGCACCTGAAATGTGCTGCTACTGCTACAGAGACAGCTGAAGGTGGTTTCTTCATCAACTGAGGGTAGAGCAAGAACGCCTTTTCTGGTTCAGAGCAGAGGGGCCTGGGGTTCTGACCTGCACTTTCCTCGGGCGGCACAAAGATCCTCCCTAAACTCCCTATTGTCTTGGTGTATTTTCACAAAGCCTCAAGCGGTGTATTTTGAGCATCTCTTTTCAGGTGTCTTGAGGTATCCCATAGGCATCTTCTCAAACAGGCTTCATATGGCTGATTCAGTGTTTAAAACAGTGGTGCCAATAGTTAGCCATGCCATGGAAGAGGGAATGTTACCTGGTTCTCTGCAGCAAGCAAACCTTGTGTGGTTTCTGTTATCCTAGTCTTGTCATACCTGATTCACACTGACTTGCTCTGGGAGCAGGATCCAGAGAATGTGCTTTCTAGTCTTGCATGCTAAGCTTGGCAAAGGATCTATATGCAAAACTGGGTATGGGGCAGACTCACTAATCTGGAGACAGTTGGTGCAAGACCAAGAAGCTAGAAAAATGCCTCCTTTTTAGAAACCAGAAGAAATGTCGGTAATAGAAACTGAGTTGAGGCAAAATGCCTCATGTTCTGTTTCTCTGAGAGGTGAGTAAGAGAAACTGATGGTCAAGGTTGGATGTGGCCAGCTGGTGGGTATTAAATATCTTTGCATTTGAGCTTCAGAGAGTCATGTTTTGTACCTCAGAGTGAATTGCACTATGGATGGTGCTTAAAGAGAACTACATTATGGGTCCCAATGTCACTGTAAATGGAGCTTTGAGTGGGTGAGTTTCTAGTGGGGTTCCCCAGGGATCAGTTCTTGGCCCTATGCTACTTAACTTTTTTTAATCAATGACCTGGAAGAAAACAAAATAATCACTAGTAAAGATTGCCGATGACCCGCATTGTGGGAGTGGTAAATAAAGAGGAGGCCAGGTCACTGGTACAACTGGATGTGGATCGCTTGGTAAGCTGGGCACAAACAAACAATATGCATTTGAATATGACTAAATATAACCACCTAGGAACAGAGATTGCAGGCCATTCTTACAGGATGGGGCATTCTATCCTGGGAAGCACTGATTCTGAAAAAGGTTTGGGATGGATGGTGGGTAATCAGCTTAACATGAGTTCCCATTGTGATGCTGTCGCCAGAAGGACTAACGCAATCTTGGAATGGACAAAGAGGAATCTCAAGCAGGAGTAGAGGTTATTTTGCCTGTGTATTTGGCGCAGTTGTGACCACTCCTGGAGTACTGTGTCCAGTTCTGGTGTCAACCATTCAAGAAGGATGTTGATAAACTGGAGGGTCTCAGAGAAGAGCCATGAGAATGACAAGAAGCTTGTAAAAATGTTCTATAGTGCTAGATTGAACTCCTTTGAGTCTATTTATCTTAACATAGCAGGTTAAGGGTGACATGCTCAGTCTGTAAATACCTACATGGGGCACAAATATATTTGATAACAGCCTCGTCTTTAGCAGAGGAAGGTCTAACATGATCCAATGGTTAGAAGTTGAAGCCAGACAAATTCAGTCTGGATTTTTAACAATGAGAGTAATTAACCATTAGACCATCTTCTGTGATCTTCCATTCTGCCCCCCCAGTGTTTGGGGATTTCATTCCATAGACATTCCTGTCCACTGGCTCTAAAGGGTAGCAGCCATCTGAAATGTTACCTTCCTGTTCTGTAACTGAGCCTGCTGGCATCATGCAGGATGCTGGCAGGAAGGCTGCTGCTGTACATCTGATCTCATTAACATCGCTGACCTTTCAAAGCCTTCGTCAATGAATAATCTTTGGATTAATTCAGTCTGGTGAGAAGTACGCTGCTCCTCCTCAAACTACCATTAACCTCTTTGGTGCTGAATGCCTTCATGCTTCTGGTGCTGTGCGCCAGGGCTGGGGGAATGCTGGTCACAAGTTGTAAAGGTAGTAACAAGTGTACCTTCTAGGCTGAAGTAGGAATCTCGAGCTGCTGCCCTCTTCCTGAGCCCAATCTTCAGACCATCCTTGGGACAGCTGATTCAACAGGGGCCTGAGGAGTCCCAGTGGGGACCTTCTGCTATAAATATCTCCCTATAAAAACCCCTCTAGGTGGTGGATTTCCGCTCTCCAGAGCAGAGTGCTGCAGCCTATCTTTCAGCTCCTGAACTGGCTAGTTGGGCATGTTAGTCCTGGGTCTGTTGCCTCTGTGGCTACGGGTGTCCTTCCATTCTTGCCAGCTGCCGGAGCATTGACTTAGACTCCTTTCACTTCCAGACAGCTGCTAATCAAAGGGGATGTCAGCGGGTTAAGAAGATGTGGGCATCACAGAAGTCAGTGACAGAAAAGTCCTTGATCCCCTCAGCTCATCCCTGGAGAGCCAGTGTAGGCCTCTTTCCTGAGAGCTTCTTGTGCAGCCTGATTCTAACTCCTACAGTGCTACGGAGGGCTCAACCCTTACAGCCTTGGGAGCTAAAGCTAAGGAGCTCGATAGTGAAGTCTGTATTGGGAAGGGGATTCTCTGAAGGATTTTGTAGCAGGAACTCACAAATGGTGTTTGAAAAATGGAGAGGGTTCAGAGAAGGGCTATGGAACCAATTCCAGGTCTACAAAACCTGTTTTACAAAGAGACTTGGTGTTTGGTCCATTAAGGCTCTGTCTACACTGAAGGCTGCATTTGGAAGACCGGCACTGTGTGTGTGGCCACATGCCTCAGGGAAAGGCAGCGGCTGCCTAAAAAGAGCAGTGGGAGACGCTGGTTGGGTGTGTCAAGAGCCCACCCCGTAGGATGTATGCACTGGGGGTTCGAGTGTGTCGGGCGCTCTGCTCATCTCTGCTGAACTGTTCATACCTGTGCGGTGTCTGGACTGTGCACTCAGTTGTCAGCATACGCATCGCCACCTTCTCAAAAAGCAAAGTTAAACTAAGAGGCGACTGACTGACTGAGGAACCGGCTGTGTTGAAAGCTGCCATAGGACAAAATGGAGCTGAGAGCTCTGTAGTTGGAGAGAATGTAGGTCACGGAATCACCGGGAGAAGGGGAGCCTCAGCCCTGGCTAACGGGGGCTTAGCTGGGAACTGCCAGAGCATATCCTGAGATGCTGGGTGTCAATAATTCTCCTGGACCCTGCTTGAGGGAGGGGTCAGGTGTGGGATTTTTTTAGAAAGGGTGGAGGTGAGTGATTCACCCAAGACTAACTGAAGGTTGGGAGGCAGGTGCTGTGGCAGGAATGCTCCATTGGAGCCATGGTCTCCTATAGCCCAGAGGAGAGGAAGGGTGGGAGCCCTGGCTTGCCATTCGCTCATGGGAGAGCGCACGTGCCTGAGGTGGGACAGCAGTGGCTCTTCCCTCTCGTCTAGGGACAGAGATTCCTGTATTGGTGTTGGAAAGTGCATTTCACGCTTCATGTGTCTTTCTCAGAACTTGCTGTAACGCTGATGGATGCCACCACTGATAAGGATCCATTAGTCCAAGAACAGATCTACAATGCTCTGTGCTACTTGGGAGACAGTGAGCCTGAAGAGATCCTAAACTCTTGTGATGAATATCTGCGGCAGCATGATAAGGTATGGCTTTGCTCTCTGTCTTCAGGGCTGGGATGCAGGACGAATCCCATCTGGCTGCAGTACTGGTCGGGAGATTTGTCAGTAACTTGAGCAGATGGCTGGGAGGATGCCTGGGGAGCCCGGGTGCAGGAACTGTGCATAAAGGGATATGGGTTAATAATAATAATAGGAGATATACCAATCTCCTAGACCTGGAAGGGACCTTGAAAGGTCATTGAGTCCAGCCCCCTGCCTTCACTAGCAGGACCAAGTACTGATTTTACTCCAGATCCCTAAATGGCCCCCTCAAGGATTGAACTCACAGCCCTGGGTTTAGCAGGCCAATGCTCAAACCACTGAGCTACCCCCCCCCCACATTACTATCATTGGGACTCTAAAAAGTCTGTCAAAGCTGCTCCCAAGATTCTGTTAAAGAAACGAACTAGTCTGAGAAGTAAGGACACTGTCGTGTGTCAGAAACAGGCAGAAACGAGTAGGACTGGTAAGGTTTTCAGCATGGCCAAAAGCTAACTGGGGGGTACTCCAAGGCTCTCCGCTGAGGCCAGTGTATCACATCAGTGGGAGCTGTAGCTAATTGTCTGCTTTGAAAATCCCACTTCTAGCTGTCCTGCAGGTGCATTTAGTCAGCAGGAAGGCCTCTGACCAACAGCACCAAGCAGACTAGGCAGAAAGATTCAGGGCCTCTGAATTTGGGGTGCACTGGAGACACCTCCTACAGGCTGAAACTGTTCAAAGGGGGTGGACGACTTGCATTTAGTGTTGGAATTGCGTGTTGCTCTGTTCTCCTCAGCTGGCTTACCCCCTCCGGGTAATAATCCTGAAGGCAATGGAAGCGGTGCTGACGAATAACATTGATTATCTGGACAAAAGCACGGCCAAGATAGTTATCTTTCTGGCATCCAATGAAATGACCAAGTCAAAGGTATGAGCTGGAAGCTATAGCTAGTTCTGTTACAGTAACTCCTCACTTAACGTCGTCCCGGTTAACTTGTTATGTTGCTGATCAATTAGAGAACGTGCTCGTTTAAAGTTGCGCAGTGCTCCCTTATAACGTCATTTGGCAGCCACCTGCTTTGTCCCCTGCTTGCAGAAAGAGCAGCCCCTTGGAGCTAGCTGATGGGGGCTTGGAACCAGGCTGGACCAGCAGCTCCTCATCAGCTCCCCTAAATTCCCTAAAAACAATGAGGAGCCGGTGGTACCTTAAAGACTTAACAGATTTATTTGGGCATAAGCTTTCGTGGGTAAAAAACCCACTTCTTCAGATGCATGGAGTGAAAATTGCAGATACAGGCATAAACATACTGGCACATGAAGAGAAGGGAGTTACCTTACAAGTGGAGAACTGGTGCTGACAAGGCCATCCCCTCCCTCCACTGGTGCTGCCTTGTAGAGTGTGAAGCTACATTAACAACAATGTGTTAACCCTTGAGGGCTCAGCCGAGTGCTAGTTCATCGTTTAGCAGTAAGGCATTCCCTGGGAAATATCCCACCCTTTGACTCCACCACCTCAACTAAGCTTCACAATCATCATTGATGTGTACAGTTTTAAGTTGTTTGTTTTTAAACTCTGTGTGTGTGTGTGTAAATAAAATAAAATAAATCTTTTGTCTGGCAAAAAAAATTTCCCTGGAATCTAACCCCCCATTTACATTAATTCTTATGGGGAAATTGGATTTGCTTAACATTGTTTCACTTAAAGTTGCATTTTTCAGGAACAGAAGAACTACAATGTTAAGCGAGGAGTTGCTGTTCTTTTTATCTAACTGGCTCGTTCTGTGATGCTTCCCTCCATTTCTCTTTACAATATGCATCTCTGACTTGGAGTTAGGAGCTGCAGGGGTTCTGTCTCGTTCCTTGTTCTTTCCCCTCTCTCCTCCCTGCATTGCTTCAGTCGCCGCCGCTGCCCTTCTGATATGATGAGTCAGTCTCTCTCCTTTGGCATCCCTTTAGCCTTGCTTAAGTGATCACAGGGTAGCTGAGTGGCATCGGGGGCTCTATCCTCTCGGGAAAAGCCTGGGACTCTGATTGTCCGTCTTCTATTCTTGCCCAGACTTGCACATCCAGGTAGATGTTTAGTTTTGTATGTGCAGATCTCGACTAGCTGGCTTGCACGCACACGGTAATGAGCATGACAGGCAGCTGCTATTCCAGGGGTGTCATGTAAATGCCCAGGTCGGCATGCATTCTGCCTGGGGACTGACTCTTTTCCAGTGCCCTCCTCTCCCCAGATCTGCTGTTTTTCCGTGTATGTGGTCTGTCCTGCGAACTTGCAGAGTTGACCAGGCAGCGTGAGAAAGTGCGTATGCTCTCCCTGGATAATAGGAACTATCGTGCGCAGAGCATCTTGCAGGGGTGATCTGTAATTTTGTTTGTTTTAATGTGGTCTTGTTCTGTTTGACCTAGGAAATCATTTATGACTGGCAGCAGGCAGCAAGCAATGTCCTGGTTGCCGCAGGGAGGCGTTTCATCAACAAAGTGATGGAGGAGGTCCTGACCAAATTTCAGCCGGGGATCCTGCCTCACTATTTCATCGTGCAGACTTTCGCAAATCTCTCTGTGTCAAACGGTAGGTAATTTGCATCTAACCTCCTTGTTGGGAAGAGGATGACTGAAGATGGGTGATTCCATGGGCTGAGGGTAAAGGTGGAGAAGAGTTTTTGTGGGAGTTGTTGTTCTGGGAGCACATCAGCTGGAATAGTCCTGGGATAAACTATGCCACCCCCATGGTGCAGTGAACTTCTGCAAAGACGTTCAATGCAGTTGGCACACTTCCTTGTTAAAAAACAAACTGCCACACTGGATTTCACTCAAAACCAGGTTTTGTCCAACCTGTGGAACTCCTTGGCAGAGGATGTTGTGAAGGCCAAGACTACAACAGGGTTCAAAAAAACTAGATAAGTTCCTGGAGGATAGGTCCATCAATGGCTTTTAGCCAGGATGGGCAGAGGTGGTGTCGCTAGCCTCTGTTTGCCAGAAACTGGGAATGGGCAACAGAGGATGGATCAGTTGATGATTCCATGTTCTGTTCATTGCCTCTGGGGCACCTGGCATGGCCCCAGTCGGAAGACAGGATCCTGGGATAGGTGGACCTTTGGGCTGACCAAGTATGACAGTTACGTTCTTATCTTCTGGTACAGTGGATATAGGGTATGCGGAGCTCTTCCCGGGGGTGCATCAACTCAGCTAGATATTTGCCTAGTTTTACAACAGGCTCTAGAAAAAGCACTAGCGAAGTCAGGACAAACTCAAATTTCATACAGACACTGCCTTGTTTATACTGCTCTATAGACTGTACACTGAAATGTAAGTGTGATATTTATAGTCCAGTTGATTTATTTTAATATTAATGGTAAAAAGGAGAGAGTCTGCCATAGTTCAGTACTAGTGTGCTGGGACACTCTTGTATGTTTTGATTCTGCAAGTGAGTTGAAACTTGAGGTATGCAAGACAAATCAGCCTCCTGAAAGGGGCACTATAGTCTGGGAAAGCTGAGCCACCGTTCTAGTAATCGAATCTCAACCGCAGTTCCCTGATTTCTTATGGGCATGTCCCATAGGCCAGTGTCAAAAGCCTATCGTAGGGCTACACAGATTCCAGAGCTCCTGCCCATCTGCTGTTGATCTGCTGGCTAATGAAATGTCTGGCAGTAAGTGACTCTTGGCTGGCCAGATGCCTGCGTCTTGGACAGTCTAAACTGATACAACTCCAGGCACTTGAGGGGATGGTAGCTGCTGGAACTCCATTTATAACTTTGGGGTTGTAGGCTCTGTACCTGAGCTCTTGAAATCGGCAGCTTCCTTTTTATCACCAAATTGGTCTCTTTGTGTTTCAGAACTAGCACGCAAACCACATTAGATTGTCAAGGCCGCAGAGTCAGGGGCTCAGATCAAATGTTAGATGCCAAAGCAAGTTGCTTGCTCAACCTTCATTTGATCAGCTCCACATACGCATTCTCAGACAGTCTCTAACAACATAGTTGCCTACTGTTCTGCTTCCACAGGGTCCTGGCCTCAGTTCACCTCGCCCCACTGTAACTTTCTCCTTTCTTCCCTTAGTGTTTGGGATGGTGCCTTTCTTAAATTCCATCCTCGGGACCATGCTGCCAATGCTGGGAATGGCCAAACAGGACCACATGAAGTGTGTGTTTTGCTATGGTAAGGTGGCTTGCTCCTTTTTACTGAGGCTATGGTGGCTTCTGAAGGGTTGTCTTTGGGAGCTGTATCTCCCTTAGCTTTGGCTGTAAAGGAAATCCCCTCATTCTGTGGAGGAAGGACTCAGCCCAAAGGCCAGGAGGGTTGTTTCAGAGCAGATCTGCGCTATTTTAAATGACTTGGCTTTGGGAGATGGCTGCCTCGTGGGTAGGATACTGAGCCTTTTATTTCTAGGGCGCTGGCTTGAATCTAACCCAGGTCTGTTCCTCCCTCTTGCCTGCTCAATGCCCTATAAAATAGGTGAGGAGGGAGCAGTGGGATCTTTGGTCTGGGACGTGGTCTCTGTTGCAGAAAATGTAACGGTGGACCGAGAGCAGTGGACAAAGAGTCTGAACTCTCTCCTAGCTGGGGACAGTGCGGAAACCCATTGGGCAAGGATGTGAGTGGAGGCGGGGTGATGAATTTGGATGGGAGGCAAGCCACAGAGGACTAAAATGGCTCTTTGTAGGGAATGAGGAATGTCCCCTTTTGCCAACTGAGGTGGGAAAACTTCAATGAAAGCTTGACGGATCGATCGTAGTCTCAGAACTGTGGCAGTACCACTACTGCATCTTTTCCCCCAATCTACTTCCAACAGGCCTAGGGACCCTCCTGTTTCTCCCCCATCCCTCAAGGAGCATGAACTAAACTTGCGCCTTTACCTGGTCACAGTTCTGAACAAAGTAATTGCTGTGCTGGGATTTTCCAGCACTTCCTTTCTGCTGATTTATCTCTGCACCTAAAATGGGCAAAGTACTTTAGAAAACGTAGGTCCTTATTAACTAGAAGCTTCTTGGACTTAGGGGGCTCGTGCTGTACACTGAGCTCACTGGCCTCAAAACTGCTGTCAGAGGCAGGAAACCAAGGGTTCTCGGCTTTCAGTGACATTTTTGCCTCGAGTGAAATTTACTGAAGATGTACAGAATCAAACATCTCGGGGAGTTCGCCAACAGCCTCCACTCAGTGGCAGTCCTTAAACTTCGTGATGTGGCTAGGCCAGAGTGGAAAACATGAGCCTAGAGCTGGGGAGGGGGGAGGAGTCAGAAGATCTGGGTCTGGCCACCAGGTGAGCTGAGCCCTTCGTGCTTGTGAGCTGTCGCTGACGCCTGTGCTGGGTCTCCCTTTTGACACCAGCTGGAGCTGCCCACGCAGCTGAGAGCAGGCTTTGGGCCTGCGTTCTGTTGGCTGTCTGGCACATTGGGTCAAATTTGATGTGGTTCTTGGTGTGTCTGGCTGGTGAGTTACTTCTGCATCTTTGTTCACTTGCTGTGTAACCACCTGCCCCTGTCAGGCTTTACTGGGCTATTGTGTTACTGTCTTACAGCCCAAGACAGTCCTGTAGTCGTCACAGGAGCCTGGCGGTGACACTGTCGTCTCAAACATCCCAGTAGAGGATGCTCTAAATTTGTGGCTTCCTTTATCAGCCAGCTGAAAAGAGAAGGGCAGGTCTGTGCGAGCACTGTTCTCCTCTCAAAGGCTTTGCCAGATGCAGCAACTTTGCTCTCAACCCTGCTGGGCGAGCAGCCTCTCTGGCCACTGCAGCATCCTCACCCACTGCTGTCTGAATGCAGGAGCTGTGCTGGGGCAGCTCTGCACTGGGAACAAATGGAATCAGACAGAACCTCTTGAATGGCCCTCAAGCTGCAGGGGAGAGATTTCTGTGCCTGTGCTCTGTAGCGCATCTCGTCTTGCTGCTGGAATAACAGAGAGAGATCAAGAGACTGAGTTTGCTCGAATGCAGTAATCAAACTCACTCTCTGGTGCTGACTAACGCAATCCAGTGGACTCCACTGAAAGTGAATGCTGATGCACTGAACGGTTTGAAGCATAACTTTCATGCATCATTGCAGATTTTGCAGGGAGTTAGAGTAAAGCTTCTGTGAGGAGGAAAAATATTCATAGTTGTATGTGAAGCTTGTTTAAATATTCCTTGTGCCTCATGTCACGGAGTCACCGGGCGATGCTCTGGAACAGCTCCCCACAAAGCCAGTCAGGACTTTGGGGAGCCTCCTCTCCCTCGGAGCAGACTTGTTCAGGGAAAGACGCTCACACGTCTTCACCTCTTGGGTCTCTCCTTGGAGCATTCAGCATCCTCTGCCCCTCCGTGCGCTTCCCACAGCGAGCCCACCCCAGCGGATTGGTCCTGGGGAAGCCACAGGTCCTGCAACCCCCACTTTGCAGTCAGATGTGATCTTAGCCAGCCAGTAAACAGGTTTATCGGTGACAGGAACAGGCGTCTAAAATACAGAGTTGTAGATACAGTGAACGGACCCCTCGGCCAGGTCCATGTGGGGGCAGTGAGCCAGCGCCCCAGTCGCACTTCACTCCTCGTCCTCAGCCAGCTCCAGCATTCAACCCCCTCCAGCCCCTCCTCTCTGTTTCAGCCCTTTCCCAGGCCAGGGAGTTCACCTGACCTCTTTGTCTCCAACACCTTCCAGTTGGCACCTTTGCAGGGAGGGGCCCAGGCCATCAGTTGCTAGGAGACAGAGTGTCAGGCATTTAGGTGCACTGGCCCTTTGCTCTGCAGCAATCACACACCCTTATCTCACCACCTAGATACTTAAGAACTGCCTAGGGGACACTGAGGCACCAACACAGTATTCAGAGCAAACATTAAGAACATTCTCAGTTCGTCACACCTCACTCAGCCAGTGATCTGGCACCCACATCAGTGCTGGCAATGGCATTGCAGGGTCGTAGTTGCTGGCTAGTCACCCCGGAGTCTGCCAGGAAGAAGTTGGTTCTAACGCAGGTGGCTTGTCTTTGTGGTAGAATGACGCTCTTGTCTAGTGCTGCCATGCAGCACAGAGGGCTAAATATCTTCAGTGTCTTACAAACCACGAACGCTCC
This sequence comes from Chelonoidis abingdonii, assembly GCF_003597395.2. Classification (NCBI taxonomy): domain Eukaryota; kingdom Metazoa; phylum Chordata; order Testudines; family Testudinidae; genus Chelonoidis; species Chelonoidis abingdonii. The sequence continues at coordinate 301,476,447 of NC_133770.1, read as the reverse complement.
CCCTCTCTGCAAAAGGGCATTCAGGATCCCTGTTTCCTCAGGGCAGTGACTGGGCGAAGGTTAGTGAGTTGGCATCAAGGCATGGAGCACCCCTTGGGCATTCTTGATTCCTAGTTCTTTGTTGTACGCAAGGGGCTGGGCGCTCTGACCTGGTCCAGCAAAGCACTTAAGCAGGTGCTTGATTTTAAGCCTGTGCTTGCCCCGTTGACTGGTTTAGTGGGACTACTTTGATTCATGGTATATACTCTACGTAGCACCTTCATCAGGGCTGAGGACTCCATGGTGCCAGGTGTTGTAGAAACAGAACAGAAATGGCCCCTGCCCCAAAGAGCGTAAAAGGCAGTACATCTGGTGTCTTACCCTTCCATCTCGGCCTGGATCCAAGGAGACAGTACTGGCCTGCATGGCATGCAGAGGCCTCTGCACCAGAGGCCTAACCCTTGGCACGGTTTTTGTAGCCATTGAGGCAGAGGAGGACGAGGTAGCTTTGTGGATATTTATGGAGAGCTCCTCCTAAGCATGAGGGCAGCATGGGAGAAAGGGCTTTTCCATGGGTCAGGGCTGGAAGGCCCAGCACACTGGGGGGGCTGATGCCTAGAAACGGAGCTAAAAGCTAAACAACTGAGAACCGACAGTCAGGTGACTAGTTTGAAGAGACTTGGGATTGCTAATGTCCAAGGGTAGTGGGTGTGGGTGCCCTCCCTGCAAATCGCCTGGTCAGTAGTGATGGGAAGGAGGCTGTAGCTGTGTGAAGTATAGCTGCATCTTCCTATCTTCATTGTGCTAAAGCCCACACAGCTGCAGCTTGGGGCGGAACAAGACCTGGCAGCTGCTGGCAGCCCACGAATGCCCCACCCTTGTGAGGTCCCTCCAGCTGAGACAACCTGCTCAGCCAGGATCCTTCAAGGAAGACCAAGGACAGGGTAGGCCCACTGCTCAGTGAGGAGGGAGAAACAGTAACAGGAAACTTGGAAATGGCAGAGATGCTTAATGACTTCTTTGTTTCGGTCTTCACTGAGAAGTCTGAAGGAATGTCTAACATAGTGAATGCTTATGGGAAGGGGGTAGGTTTAGAAGATAAAATAAAAAAAGAGCAAGTTAAAAATCACTTAGAAAAGTTAGATGCCTGCAAGTCACCAGGGCCTGATGAAATGCATCCTAGAATACTCAAGGAGTTAATAGAGGAGGTATCTAAGCCTCTAGCTATTATCTTTGGAAAGTCATGGGAGACGGGAGAGATTCCAAAAGACTGGAAAAGGGCAAATATAGTGCCCATCTATAAAAAGGGAAATAAAAACAACCCAGGAAACTACAGACCAGTTAGTTTAACTTCTGTGCCAGGGAAGATAATGGAGCAAGTAATTAAAGAAATCATCTGCAAACACTTGGAAGGTGGTAAGGTGATAGGGAATAGCCAGCATGGATTTGTAAAGAACAAATCGTGTCAAACCAATCTGATAGCTTTCTTTGATAGGATAACGAGCCTTGTGGATAAGGGAGAAGCGGTGGATGTGGTATACCTAGACTTTAGTAAGGCATTTGATACGGTCTCGCATGATATCCTTATCGATAAACTAGGCAAATACAATTTAGATGGGGCTACTATAAGGTGGGTGCATAACTGGCTGGATAACCGTACTCAGAGAGTGGTTATTAATGGCTCCCAATCCTGCTGGAAAGGTATAACAAGTGGGGTTCCGCAGGGGTCTGTTTTGGGACCGGCTCTGTTCAATATCTTCATCAACGACTTAGATGTTGGCATAGAAAGTACGCTTATTAAGTTTGCGGACGATACCAAACTGGGAGGGATTGCAACTGCTTTGGAGGACAGGGTCAAAATTCAAAATGATCTGGACAAATTGGAGAAATGGTCTGAGGTAAACCGGATGAAGTTCAATAAAGACAAATGCAAAGTGCTCCACTTAGGAAGGAACAATCAGTTTCACACATACAGAATGGGAAGAGACTGTCTAGGAAGGAGTATGGCAGAAAGAGATCTAGGGGTCATAGTGGACCACAAGCTAAATATGAGTCAACAGTGTGATACTGTTGCAAAAAAAGCAAACGTGATTCTGGGATGCATTAACAGGTGTGTTGTAAACAAGACACAAGAAGTCATTCTTCCGCTCTACTCTGCGCTGGTTAGGCCTCAACTGGAGTATTGTGTCCAGTTCTGGGCACCGCATTTCAAGAAAGATGTGGAGAAATTGGAGAGGGTCCAGAGAAGAGCAACAAGAATGATTAAAGGTCTTGAGAACATGACCTATGAAGGAAGGCTGAAAGAATTGGGTTTATTTAGTTTGGAAAAGAGAAGACTGAGAGGGGACATGATAGCAGTTTTCAGGTATCTAAAAGGGTGTCATCAGGAGGAGGGAGAAAACTTGTTCACCTTAGCCTCTAATGATAGAACAAGAAGCAATGGGCTTAAACTGCAGCAAGGGAGATTTAGGTTGGACATTAGGAAAAAGTTCCTAACTGTCAGGGTAGTTAAACACTGGAATAAATTGCCTAGGGAGGTTGTGGAATCTCCATCTCTGGAGATATTTAAGAGTAGGTTAGATAAATGTCTGTCAGGGATGGTCTAGACAGTATTTGGTCCTGCCATGAAGGCAAGGGACTGGACTCGATGACCTCTCGAGGTCCCTTCCAGTCCTAGAGTCTATGAATCTATGAAATGCCATTTTCCTGAATCCCAGAAAAAGCACAACCAGTTTCTCCATGGCAGAGACTGGGCATCACTTCCCCTAGTGATCCAGCCCTCACTCTTTGCATGTCCATTTCCAGCTCTCCTCTGGCTATGTCAGTGTTGCACTGGAAACCTGGGTCTCTGGCTTGTGGACTTGAAGTTCCTAAGCCTACACTTGGGCATCCGCCCTGCACTGGAAACCTGGGCTTGCGATTGTTGGACCAAGGCTCTCAGCCGTGCGTATGCGTCCGTGCTGCACTGTGCAGCCCATCTGCCTTGGGGCTGTGGCTTGAGCTACATTCACACTGCAGGAGGACAGGGCTTGGCCCAGAGTCACAGTGGCTCTGGCTCTGACCCTCTCCCCAGCAGGGTCCTAGGACTCTGGTTCTGAGAGCTCGCTGACCTGAGTCAGATGGATTTGTGAGTGGATGGCAGAGGGGCTTGGGCTCAAATCAGTTTGGGCTGAGTGGGCAGTGTAGACGTACCCTGTGTGCCAGGGCAAGCTGGCTCCATGGACCTTAGAAAAGGGAACTTTCAGGTAAGTGCAGATCAATTTTCCTGTGCTGTGGCATGCCAGGGCCTCAGCTTTGTTACAGGGACTCTGGCAGCAGCATGCCCCAGGCTGGGAAGCATGTTCTTCCTTTAACTCACGTGATGAATTTGGGACGTTCGTGTTGGTGTTGGGTGTATAAAAGGATAAGAAGGCAGCAAGTGCAAGCCTCAGAATTCACCACTCTTCACGCTGGCACTGATTAAAATGCCCGAACGGTGCCCATTTGGCACAAGTCTCCTCCGCTGCAGTGCCCAGGGAAGCTGGAGGGCCACCAGAGTGAGGAACAGAAAGGGTAGCTCTGCACCTGCTCCTGGAAATCCCATGTGAAGAGTCTGGGCGCTTCTCTGTGCTAACCTGAAATGTCCCAATTTTTCCTAAAAATAGGAAGGCAGGACTTGAGAAAACTACATGGCTGGCCCAAGGAGTAAACCAGCGGTTCTACAGCTTATGTACTGGTGACCCCTTTCACACAGCAAGCCTCTGAGTGTGACCGTCCCCCCAATACATTAAAAATACTTTTTAAAAAAGTATATTTTACACCATTATAAATGCTGAGGTGAAGTGAGATGTGGGGTGGAGGCTGACAGCTCACAACTCCCCCTCCCCATGTAATAACCTCCCAACCCCCAGTTTGAGAACCCTGGGAGTAAACGAATCAGCTGGGTGAGAACCTGTGCCGGCCTGGCCACTACATCTTAAAAGGGAAGAGGAGGTTGTGGGCTATGGTTACTGTAGTAGTTAGTCAGTCTAGCTAGAGTGGTTAATTTAATGTTTAAAAACAACCCCCCTCTTTTCCTTCCTGTCTTTCCCCTGTTCTCTTTCCCGTTCTAGACCAGGGTATGCTTCTGCCACCTGCCTTGTGTGCATTCTCTCCTTTCTTCTCTGCCCACCCCTTGTGTATTTGTGTAGGAAATTTTACCAGACACCTACTGGTCAGACCTATTGATCAGTCAAAGACTGATACAAAAGATAAGGAGGAATCACTCTGGGTTGGGTTCTGCACAGAGCCCGAACGTCAGGTCTCCTCTTTGTTTTCCAAATGGACTAAGTTGAGACATCGGCCCCACTTCGGACTCTAAATGGCAGTTATCAGGAGCCATTGCACCAAAATGGGGACTAAAGGTCTTAAATACAGGCCTTAAAGCACAGGAGCAGCCCAGTGAAAGCATCCTGTCGACTAGTGACAGCTGCAGACCTCTCCTACAGGCTACACCTTCAGTGCTGGAGGTCTGGTGTTTCTGCTAATAAAGTGTTAAAGGGGAATTGCTCATGCACCAGGATGCTGGATGTTGCTCAGACAGCAGCATCTCAGACCTCAGTCGAAAGCCTGCTGTTAACTTTAACTGTGTGTGTGAGAGAGATCTAAATGAGAAAATCTGTGTCTTGTAGCTCTGCAGCATTTCAGTGAGAGCATCCAGGAATACCTGGCAAACTTGGATAAAGCGCCTGACCCCACCGTAAGGAAAGACACCTTCTCCAATGAAATCTTCAACGCCTACGATGTGCTCTTCAACATCTGGCTGCAGAGCCGGGAGGCCAAGGTGCGGCTGTGCCGTTTGGTAGCTTGGTGTGGCTACAGCCCCGAGCAGTTGCCTGGCGGTGGGTTTCTCCCTTCCTGCTAAATCTCCACTGTCAGACTGGGCCTGCCACTGCCCATGTAGGGGTCTGTAGTCTGCCTTTCTCCACCATCCCACCCTAAAGACTCTGGTCTGCTGGCTGAAGGAGCGCCTGCCTTGCTCTCTAACGCCATGCCAGTGTTTGCCATCTGGAACAGCTGCAGTTGTCACTCTGTCCCTAAGTTATGCAGCTTGGAGTGGCAGAGTCTTGTATGCATCCCTTGTTAGCATCAGGGTGTCAGCTGAGCCTAAGGGAGAGGAGGCAACATGCAAATCCTATCTGGGAAGGAACTGGGCATGCTCCATCTAGCTGGATGTGGGCATGACAGAAGGTGGCCAGGCTACACCATCCACCCACTCCCTCAGCACCTGATACCAGTGGCTTCTTTGACTGCATGGTGAGACCCAGCTCCTCTTGCCCTTGGGTTGGTGGAGCAGTGTGGGCAAACGTACACTGCTGCTGCGCCTTTCACTGGGTCCTCGGAACAGGCTCGGTCCGTGTGGTGGCTAGTCTGGGACCGTCTCCCGGCACCAGAGGAGCACAAACCAACCCCTCTGACACTCGTGCTGCTGTGGGGGCAGCACTGGAGCCAGCCTAGCAGCATGACCCTAACTCCAGGGTTCAGGCTGGCTGAGAGGTCTGACTCTTGCAGGTTGTTTCTGTCCCTGCAGCTGAGATTCGCTGTTGTGAAGGCTCTTGGGCCCATGAGTCACCTGATGCCCAGCGAAAAACTTGAGGAGCAGCTCCCAAGACTGGTGCCAGGAATTCTTGCTCTCTACAAGAAGCACGTGGAGGCCTTTTATGTGACCAAGGTAAACGGCTCAGCACGCTGCTCCCGTGGGACTGAGGGGCACCCTCTTGTGTGTCCCCGCAGCTACCTGTAATTCGTGTGTGTGTGCTCCTTAGATCATTGACCAGGGTGCTCCCAGGGGGTGGGGGTGGGACAGGAGAACAGACTGCCTGTAAGATCGTCTCCCCATGGCCGTGCACATGCTCAGTACAAGCTGGGTGGCCCTCGAGGACCCACAGTCCTGTTGCTTCCTTTCCTGCTAGGCCCTTCTAGTCTGCCCAGCACATCAGACTGAGCTCCAGGCTTTGGCAGCAAAGGAGCAGTTCGAAGGCTGCTTTCGTACCACAGGCCGGGTCACATGCCCAGACCCATGTGGTGGGGCACGGTTACAAATCCTGCCTTGTCTAAACATTCTGGCTTGGCTGGAATCACGCTAGGGTTGGCACCACTGAGGCTGGTCAGTGTGGTATTGGCAGGTTCTGATACCTCTTCCACAAAGGCTGAACCTGCCATTGGCCAGGGCCCGGCTGCTGCTACCATGTGCCTCTTTGTCAGGGAGGGGCAAACTTATTGCTAGTGACCCAGAGTAGAGCAACCTCTCTGGTGGATTGGGAGTCCACTCCAGATGGCCTGGCAGGTGATGACCTCTCTACCACTCCCTCTGCCCCATGTCCTGCTCTGGTGCTGGAGCCACTGTATTTCCTTCTGTCCTGGACTCCTCTTGCTCTGCTCGTTCTTGGCTCCCGCTGCCTGTAAGGGGAGGACGTCCAGTCGAGCCCCTCCAAGACAGAGTGCTGTTAGCAGAGAAGCGATGACCGGGTTGGTAGTCTGCCAGCGTACATGGCTGGCTGCAGCAGCCAGTATGCGGAGGTGCTGCTATGTGGCTGGCTGCAGCTGGAGAATGGGGAAAGATGGATGAGTTCCAGAAACCTCCTTGGTGCTTTACCCACAGCAGATGGAGGATGATTGCACTTGTTTTTCTACCACAGCCCCATCCCCTTAGCTCAGCGCGCACTGGGGATAGTGTCCTGGGTTTGGATCTCGGTCACGGAGTCTCTCTGCTTCCTGATCACCAAGTCGTTACTCTTTCATTTCCAGCGGGGCGGCGGTTCCTTTTCCTCGTGCTAATCGCAGCATTCCAATGTCTCTTTCTGAGCAGAGCTTGTGCCAGATTCTTGAGGCTTCTGTCAACTTTGGTAGCCGCACTCTGGACACGCAGCTTGATGCCCTTCTGAGCACCCTGCACCCCCAGGTAAGGATCGAGATGGGTCAGCAGGGCTGGGAGACCTATTCTGGGGCTGGGTGCTGGTGAGCCCAGACGTTCATTAGAACTTCCTGAAAGGTATCTCAGGAAATGGCATGTGGGATCCAGAACCTGGGGCTGGAGTTCACATCCGAGTGCTGCAGCCACCTGCATCAAGCTGAGAACTGAATGCATTAGGGGCCTCTTACCCTAAACATTCCCCCATCTTGCAGAAGGAACTTCCCAGTCTAGAAAGCCCTCAGGCTCCAGTTTGGAAAGAGGCACGAGAAATGTCTCCATTTAAACAGAGACCATATTTCTGTTTGAGGGCAGGGGCCAAGCTGGCCAGCCTGTGCACGTTCCAGAAAGGGCGAGAGGTATTTGGAAGGAGCAGCTGCTGCTACTAACACAGTTCAGGGTGAGCTGCAGAGGAACATAAAGCATGTTTCCCTGCTAGAGAGAAAGTTGGCTTGGTGCCTCCTAGCTGCCCTGAGCTGCTCCTGCCTCCTTCCCTGATGGCCCTTACCCTGGCAGGGGAGAGGAGAAGCCAGTCCCTTGCTAGCAGGATCAGAAGCTGTTTACTCTCCTGCCCCAGCTGTCCTGAACAAGGGTCACACCCCACTCTCAGTGAAGCAGTAAAGGGAGAATCCACAAACACGTGGAGAAAAGACAAACCCTTGAAAGGCTGAAGACTAGGCGTGAGCAACACCAAGTACTGCTAACAATCCCGGAACAAGATCGGCGTATCCTGGAGCATCTTATTCACGTGGGAGCCCTACAGGGGTGGTCTGGCACCAACTCTAGATTAATCCTGTAACTGTTAAGCACCAGTTGTCCGTGTTTTCTCAGTAGCATATGCTGGAACTGAGGTTTCACTGTCATCCTGGTAGTACAGGTCTGTTGACTCCATCTTTTGTGTGTGGTGTGTTGGGATCTTTCTGGGTGAGGTGCCAGACCTTGGGACGTGGGGGAGTCGTGCATTGTTCTTTTGAGGCTGGAAAGGTGGGAGGTCCCTGGTTTCCCATGGCGGAGTCTGTAACTGGCTGGGAGTGTTCCTTGTTAGATGCACCTAGGGGTAGGTTTGCATTGCCTAGGATATCCCGACTACATACCTCTTGGACAGATGTCGTAGACTTGCCTGAAGAGTCCAAGTGTTTCCCCACCAGCAACCAGTTTTCTATTGCAGGCTGCTAAATCAGCTTATTCCTATTGCAGCTTTTTAATGTCCCTGAGTATCTAATCTCTACAAACCCTCCCTCCCCTCCAAGCCCTTAGCACAGGGCAAACTATGGCCTGTGGGCTGGATCCAGCCTCTCGGGGCTTTCAGTCTAGCCTGTGGGATTGCCAGCCCCATGGCGCAGTGGGGCTAAGGCAGGCTCCCTGCCTGCCATGGCCCCGTGCCGCTCCTGGAAGCGGCTGGCACCACGTCCCTGGGGCAGAGGGCTCCCTGCGCTGCTGTCGCCTGCAGGCACCGCCCCCCACAGCTCCCGTTGGCTGGGAAGGGGGAACCGCAGCCACTGGGAGTTCTGGGGTGGTATCCACAGGCATGGGCAGCATGCGGCAGAGCTGCCTGCCCCACTGCACCTTGAGGAGCCACTGCTGGAAATGCTGGCTGCTTCCGGGAGCAGCGCAGGCCCAGGGCAGGTAGGGAGCCTGCCTTAGCCCTGCTGCCACCCTGGTGCCACTTGAGGTAAGTGGTCCCGGGCCGGAGCCCACACCTTGAACCCTTCCCACACCCCCAGCCCCCTGCCTTGAGCCCCTGCTGCACCTCTCCTGCACCACCCTCTTGCCCTGAGCCCCTTCCTGCACCCAAACCCCCTGCCCTGAACTCCCTTCCACACCCCAACCCCTGCCCCAGCCCTACATTCATGGCCCTGCATACAATTTCCCCACCCAGATGTGACCCTCAGCCAAAAAGTTTGCCCACCCCTGCCTTAGCTGGAAATGGTGCTCTTGGGCTGCTTCAGCCACACTCTCAGGTTGCATAACCTGGAGCTGATCACAGGTGTCCAGCTCTCCCATGTGGAGTTATAGCCCATGGAACATGCATGCCTTGGCATGCAGCCAAGCCACCACTTGTATCAGGTGCTAGGAGCAGGCCCTGATCTGTGCTGATGACCTGTCCCTAGGAGCAGCTACTCTGTTAATGCCGAGGTTGTTCATGGCACCAGGTGTTTATAACTTTAAGGGGGGAAGCACTAAACCCTCTTCCATTCTTGTGCAGCCCACTTCAGTGTCTAGTGCCTAGACTACACCCCTCAGGACGTTGCCGCTAAGTAAATGGTCCTGGGCTGCACTTTGCCGGTCCAAGGGCAGGGTGGTCGAGTTCTGTCTGACGCTGCCCCCATGTGTCGTGGTCCTTTCTAAAAGCACAGACCTGTTCACTCTCTGGAGACTTGGCCCTAGAACTAAATGATGTGGCCTGGAGGAGAGAATGGCTTGAAATGAGCCAGGAGGGTGGTGGGAGGTGCGTCCACAGCCATCGCTTGTTCTTCAAGAGTTTGGAGTGGAGCCAGGTGCTCTGGAGAGGTCTGAGTCCGGTGACTTTCCGAACCAGCTGGAGGCGTGTTCGTGCTGCCCTAATGGAGGGGGCTCTGCAGGCATAACCATGTGCAGAGTGCAGACCAGCCTTTGTTTGAATTGCTTTTCTGCTCGAGCAAATGACTCTGGTGCTGCTGAGTGGACTGACCTGAGCCACGGGTCTCCAATGGGCTAATGCTGTTGTAGCGCTGGAAAGTGCATGTACAGCTCAGCTTTGTGAAGGAGGCTGAATCACTTGGGAAAGAACTGGGCTTCTGGGTTTGAATCCAGCCACTTGCACAGACTTGCTCTAACCCCAGGCCTGGTCACTGGATCAAAAGCAGAAACTTTGGTGAATCCCTAGAGCTGTTTCTGTTTAGTTGTCGGAGGGGGTGCACTCAGCCTCCCTGCGTGGCCCCCCATGATGTCCGGGGGCTGACTTGTGATTTGTTTGTGGTACAGCACTTAAAGGATTAGGTGCTCCTGGGACGTCCTGGTCCCCAGCCCGCTTCTGGCTATGGGTGCTTGAATCTACAGGAGCTGAGGGATAACCCCCAACTCCCTGTTCCTCTGCAGCCTGGCCTGGGCTAGGTTGGGCCAGCCTATGGCTGCTGAATTCCTTCGCCAAACCATACATGGGGGAGGGAGCTGATCCCCTTGATCAGATGGCCTCTGGCTATGGGGTCGCACCCTTTTAAATCACGTTAATGTCTTTTTAAGCTAATACTTAATTTGTTTTCCTTTTGAGGCCTGAAAGATCAGGTGCCCTGGGCTCCCCATGGCTGGAGGATGGGCAATACGCAAGGCATTGACGTGTGCTCCTCAGTGCCCTGCCTCTACCACTGCTTTGCTCAGGCTCCCAGCTGGAGTTTCTGATATGAGCCCGTCACACTGATAAACAAATACTGTTAAAATGCTAAACCCCCACGGCTAACGCTGGCTGCGCTAAGGCACCTAAAACACCTGTAGCAGAGGAACTGAGGGTGGTGAGAACTGCGAGTAGAAAACAAAGTCAGACAATAAGGTAATGGATGCCAATCCTATGCAGACTGTATGCGACCAAAGTAGTACTCTACATACAACTCTACATATACAACGATGGGGTCTAAATTAGCTGTTACCACTCAAGAAAGAGATTTTGGAGTCATTGCGGATAGTTCTCTGAAAACATCCACTCTCTGTTCAGCGGCAGTCAAAACCCAAACAGAATGTTGGGCATCATTAAGAAAGGGACAGATAATAAAATAGAAAATATCATGTTGCCTCTATATAAATCCATGGTACGCCCACAGCTTGAATACTGTGTGCAGATGTGGTCGCCCCGTCTCAAAAACGATGTATTGGAATTGGAAAAGGGATGGAGAAGAGCAACAAAAATGATATGGGGGATGAAACGGCTTCCGTATGAGGAGAGACGAAAAAGACTGGGACTCTTCAGCCTGGAAAAGAGAGTGCTAAGTGGGGATGTGGCAGAGGTCTATCATGAATAAGGAAGTGTTGTTTACCCCTTCTCATAACACAAGAACTAGGGGTCACCCAATGAAATTTAATAGGCAGCAGGTTTAAAACAGAAGTATTTCTTCACACAGTGCACACTCAACCTGTGGAAGTCGTTACCAGGGGATATTGTGAAGGCCAAAACTATAACAGGGTTTTAAAAAAGGACCTGTCCTCCAGGAACTTACCTAGTTCTGTCATAGACTTTATGGTCAGAAGGCACCATTATGATCATCTAGTCTAACCACCTGCACAACCCAGGCCACAGAATCTCACTCACCCATTCCTGTAATAAATCCCTAACGTATGTCTGAGCCATTGAAGTCCTCAAATCATAATTTAAAGATTTCAAGGTGCGGAGAATTCTCCAGCCAGTGACCCGTGCCCCACGCCCTCAGTGGCTATTAGCCAGGCTGGCCAGGGATGGTGTCCCTAGCCTCTCTTTGCCAGAAGCTGGGAATGGGTGACATGGATGGATCACTTGATGATTCCCTGTTCTGCTCAAGCCCTCTGAGGCACCTGGCACCGGCCAGTGTTGGAAGACCAGATACTGGGCTAGATAGACCATTGGTCTGACCGAGCCTGGCCTCTCACAAGAGCTTGTTCTCGGGATCAGGAGTGGAGTCCCTGATTTTAACCAATACAGTTATGCAGTAGTGTCAGCCAAAAAGACCTGAACAGCCAGGATCTTTCTGGCACAAGTAGACAGTGAGCAGCTTGCTTTGGTATGCCAGTAAGAAATGTCCTGTCTGCAAGCTGGAGAGGGAGCAGATGGGGAGGGCTCCCCAGATAAACTGCATATTGGAGCAGCCTGCAAAGAGCAATTTTTAGTATTTAAAAGAGGGGAGTCTGCAATGACTTGCAAAGGAAATGGGTCGTGCTCTGATTTTGTTAAACTACCCATGAAATGGAAACGCGTAGCAGCTCCAAAAACCCAAACCGACAAGCTAGCAGATCCCCTATGCCAAGGCCACTGCACCCCCTTGCCCCCCAGCTTGTCCAATGAGCTGTGCCTGTGGAACCAATGCACTCTGCTAGCACTGAATGACCGAAGAGTGCCAAGGTCTGTGCTATCAGGTGCATGCAGCTTCTCCACGCTACTTCACAATGATCAAATGTTCAGCGTGCTCTGGGAGCATCACATGCAGCATGTGGCATGGATTCCGGGACTGCTGGGCTCTTCCACTGGCCATTTCCAGCTGTGAGCGTGGGCTTGGTGCCTGTGAGCTGAACTCAAGTGGAAAGGCTTTGGGATAGGGGCTGAATGCCAGGTGCTGCCCAGCTCTCATTGATTTGACTGACTGTTTCCTTCCCACAGATTTGTGCCCCGGTGGAGTCCTCCGTCCCCCTGAGTTTAAAAAACCACAATGAGGTCCTTCGTTGCTTCACTGTCCTTGGTAAGGGCTGGGGGGGCTGAGGGGTGAAGGCCGAGTCCCCTATGGACTCTCGCTGTGACTTACCTCCTGCCTATCTACGGCTCTGTATGTGGAAGGTGGAGGGGTGAGGGGTGGGGGTTTGAAATCTGCAGAAGTTCTCTGCCTCCCTGTGGAAGTGCCCATCATAGCAACAGCAAACTCTCGTGGTCGGCATTTGTGGGAAAGGGGCTTTCCTGACCACCTCTAAGCCAGTCTCCTGGCACGTTCAGGAAGTCTTGAGCTCCACCTGGTGAGTGCACAGTCCTGAGATCTGGCTGTGTTTTGGGGGGAGGCAGAAAACCAGTTTCTCACCTTGTCTGGGTGTCCAGTAGGGTTTGACAGACTTCAGTTCTGGGAGGGGAGCGGAGAAATGGGACAGAACGAATGACCAGATTCTTGTTCTGATGGTCCCACCTGGCTTCAGGCTTGGTGAAAGCAATTGCTCACATCCTGTGTGGAGACTGTGCCAAAAGCAGGCAGGTTACAGGGCACCATTTGCTCTCTGGAGTTCCACACTTAGCTGAGGTGCTCGCTGAGATCTGGCCATTTAAAACTTTTGGCCTTGGACTGACTTGGCTTGAGTATGAAAGTTTGCTTGTGTGTCGTGTCGTCTCAGGGATGCTGAGGATTCCAACCTCTGGTGAATTCATCGCTCTCTGACGGCATCTGGTTTCACTGCTCAAGTTCCTAAGGGCCATTTAGCAGAGTTATGGCAGATGACTCTGCTGCCTCTTCACACAGACAGAGGCTAGTAATGCAGCATATGCCAGTTAGCCCTCTAGCTTAGCCGTGTACGCTGGAAGGGATAACGGGGACAGACTGGCTTTGCATGGACCCTGGCAGTTTTGCTTAGAGCAGCAGATGGCAGCAGCCAGACTAGGTGGCAGGATTCCGGGGAGCCTCTCCGAGCAGAACTCCACTCTGACGTATAGCGCACAGGTTGTCTGCTAGCCTCTGGCTGAAGGCTTTGTGGAAGGACTGAGCTAGCTGAATTGTCTCTGGCTACTAGAGTCCTGCATAAAACAGCCCTGATGTGATCTCTAGCACTGCTGTAGCCCTGCCTCCTGTACGGACCAAGCCCTGTAGCCCCCGGATCTGGCAAGCTTCTCTTTTGAATGATTCATACTTGAAAGGAAGCTTGTGGAATTGCCACTAAAGCAACAGTAGTTTCATTAGGATCCTGCTAGACTTCTGCCTAGTCACGGTCAGATGACTTCCTCCTATCGTTAGCACTTGTGCTTGAAAGCCTGACAGCTGAGCAGCACTTTCAACTGTCTTTATGCAAAGTAGCAACACTAGTTCCTAGAGGGCTCGAGTAGGTCTTATTCCTTTTTCTCGTATGACATGTTTGACTTCTGCCCGTGTACCTTGCTTCAGCTGGTTCCCCTGGGACTGAGCCTGAAACCAGCCAATGCATCCTTGACAAATGCAAGGTGTTGAATGTTGGAAGGCGTAACCTGACCTCCTCCTGCATGGTTCTGGGTGGTTTGGAAAGAGGAGGACGTGCGTGTCCACTTGTGGACAGCTCTGCTGAATGTTCAGCAAAGGTCGTGAAGATGCATAACCCGTCGGGGAGACATAGTGAAAATACGGCAGAGGCATTGCACAAATCAGCAGGCCGCTTCCACTGGAGTATTGGCCACGTGAGCCAAGATAGCAGGAATAGAGGGTGTTTGAATGGCTTCTGAAGTACAAACTGCAAAGCCACAGCCTTCAGTAGCAGAGGGGCCTGTCCCAGCATGCAGTGCACCGAATTGAGGAGAATACCCTCGGCTGATGCCCAGAGGCAGCACTGCCTCCTGGGCCCTGTAGTCTCTGGGCTGCAGGCCTGTCAGACTGAGGTGACTGCTAGGCACATTTGGCCTGAGGCCTTCCTGCTGACTGCTCCTGAGCTGAGAGTGTCCATAATGGTGCCCTTGTTCTTCTGCAGCCTGTACATTTCCTGATCGCTTGCTTGGCTTCCTACTCCCAAAGCTGGAGAGCCACAACGAGAGGATACGTGTGGGGACGCTGATCATCATGAGGCAAATTATCAACTGTGCCTGTAAGTAACTCAGGGACCAGCTCCCTCCGGCAGCCCAGTTGTATCCGTGCAGGGTGCCAGCGCCCAGGTGGGAATTCCTGCTCGGTGCTGGGCCATGTGCTTGGGTAGCTAGAGCTGGGGGCTGGATTTAAGAGGACTGACATCATTCTGGCAGGCAGTCCCCGATTCCTTCGGGGCAAGAGGAGACCATGTGATCTAGTCTGGCCGGCTGCACAGCGCAGGCCAGAACTTCGTAGCACGTGTCTCTTAGGCAAACACCCTTCACGGCCTTGTGCCCCAGACAAGCCCTTATGGCAACATCATGATATTTAGTATGGACTCTGCCGTAGAGCATCACAAAGCAGGAACCGTGGGGCCACCCTGCAGGACATGGCTTGGGATTTAAGCTCTATTCCTTGCTCCCAGCCCATTGTGGGCAGACAGCACTGAGGAAATAGCACTCTCTTCCTCAGGGGGGTGGAGGGAGCCAGGAATCCTTAGGCCTGGGAGCCCCCAGGCAGGTGAACAGCTTGCGAGTAATCTAGATGCTTCCTCTGAGCAGACCTGGCCTAGGATAATCAGCTACACAAAGCCTTTCCCTTAGAAGCCAAAATGCCTCAGGGCAACTCAACTCTTTATTGCTGTGTTAACTAGTTGGGATCTCAGCTTCCACCACATGGGACTGTTCTCCTGGCTTAGTTATGGCTGAGCGGACTCTGGTGCTGGATGGTAAGTCTGCTCTGGCCTCATCCATGCCTCTTGGAGTAGAGCTGCTCCCTTCCCAAAGCCCAGGCATGTAACTGTCAGCAACTCCACCCAGACTAGCCAAGAGTTCACCTGGACTTTCTGCTGGCACAATGCTGCCCTGGGCCACTGGAGTCTAGCTCTGCTCAGTGTGAAGAACCTGAATGGAGGTTGCAGTGTGGCTTTGTATCCAATTGCTTGTTAGGTGGAAAACTAGCTTCTTTCCCACTCAGTGGCCCTTCCAAGGGGGGAAGGAGAGAAGCACACATCTGGTCAGGGAGGAGGCCCTCTGGGGCCAGGCCCTGTGCTCCTGTCAGTCTGGGTAGAAAGGTCAACGATGAGTGGCTGAGCCGTTGTTCTCTCTTCCAGCCTCTCAGATGGAGATTAAAAAGCCCTTTATTCTTTCTTCTATGAAACTTCCTCTGCAGGACAACAGTAATAAGGTAACTGGAAACTCCCTCTGATGTCCCTAACTCCCAGCTGGCCATGTGGTGAATGGGGCTTTTCGGGGCTTGGCCCCCTTCAAGGCCCAGCGGCGCTCTGCTCCTGGCTGCTCTGCATGTGTCCCGTGCTGTACCAGCACGGCTCACCATGGGGCTCTCTCTGTCTGCCCCTCTTCTCATTCTAGCCCCTATGCCTGAACACACCCCTTGGCCCTCTGAGGTCACCTTCTGTCTCTTCTTCAGCTCCCTTCTCTGAGCACTCATGACTCCCCTGCTGACCTCACCAGTGGTCCCATCTCTCTCCAGCACTGGGCTGAGCTCTGGGTTTGAGAAGAGTTCCTGTAGCTAATCCCGGCTCAGCAGGGCGTGGTTCTCACAAAGCACCAGGGTTTGGCTTTCAATCTAAATGCATGGCCCAAAAGAGCAGTGGCTGGTGCAGCCTCGAGAGGCTCTAAATCGCTTGTAAAGAATTCCCTCTGGACGCATGGCAGCGTAACCCAGCCGCTGGCTTGCATTCGTGTAGGCCCTTCCTCAATGGGTGAGCACCAGGGGTCCTGGCTGAGGCCATATTGATTACTGGTCCTGTCCTCGGTGCCTAAAGAGACTGGGTGGAGGTCAAGGACGATTACTGCTAGTCCCCTCCTGCTCCAGGATACTGGACTAGCTTACTGGCCTCTGCTTTACTCAAGGGGCTGCCGCTGTGGAGTCTACTGCTCACCCTCTGTTCTGCGTTCCTCTAGGTGAAACGGGCCGTGGTGCAAGTGATCAGCGCGATGGCTCACCATGGCTATCTTGAACAGACAGGCGGGGAAGTCATGATCGAGTACATCGTCCACCAGTGTGCCCTTCCTCCTGACACGGTAAAACTGCCATGATGCAGCCAGTTCTTACAATTACAGTGCCTTGTCCTTCTGGATCAGGGCACACAACTCACGGTGAGGACTGGCTCTGAGCCTTTGGGCTGTTCGCCTGGGTGTAAAGTTCATTTGTCTAGCCTGGTGGTGGGTGGTAGGCTTTCTCAGCTGGGCCTGTGTGGTCTGTCTTGGGCTCATGTGAGAGCAAATCTTGGTTTTAATTCTCGCCGGCACATCCAGGGGCAAGGGCATCGGAGCCTTCCCAAAAGTGTTTGGTGGAGGGGGAGGCGCCCCCCCCCTTGCCTGAGGCCTTATCTCCACTCGTCTTCTTGCCCCATCCAAGCCACAGTGAGGCCAGGGAATCTGCCCGTCCTCCCCACCCCCCCAGGATTGGGAGGGGGCTGAAAGCAGCCCCCGGCCCATGTCCCTGCCCCCTGGGCTCCCCACTCAGGGCAGGTGGAGGGACCCACTCCTCACAGCTACTCATGTAGCTCTCCTCGACCCAGCTCTGGCCAGGGGCTGGTGGGGCGTGTGGCGGCCTCAGAGCCGCAGTCGTGTCCCCCCCACCCACCCAGTAAAAGCCATGCAGGCACAGTGGGGAGCCACGGTAGACCCTCCATATGTCCACAGTGCAGGTGGGGCTGTGTCTCCGTCCCCCAGACTCCTGACCGGGGCAGGTAGCGGGTCCGTGTCGTGGCTCCCACAGCTTCCCACGTGACTCTTACCATGCCAGGCTGCGGCTCAGGGGCCCCACCTGTCAGTGTAAGAGCCGTGGGGAGCGGGCATGAAGTCGCAGAGCCTCCACCTGCCTTGGCCCGGGTGGAGAGCCCAGGGGGCAAGGGCAGGGCCGGGGGCTGCTCTCTGGGTCCATGCCTGGGCTCCCCAGCCTGGCTCCACACTTCAGAAAGTGGGAGGTCCATTGCCCCCATAGTATTCCCCCGTCCTGGCGCCACTATCCGAGGGTGATACGAATGGCCAAAGAAATTGTGCCAGGAGCTCAGTGGCCAAACCCAGAGTGTCTGAGCTGGAGCAGAGATGTGGCTGTGGAGATCGGAGTCCAGCGCAGTGTGTCCAGCCCAGTCTATTGAAGATGGTGGCCTAGCCTGGCAGGGACCTCTCTGCTGCACACTGCACTGTGGAGCTCTGCAGGCAGGCCTGGGAGGCTGGGTTTCTATTGCTGCTTGCACCACAAGAGCTGCCTGCTTTGGTGCTGCCAAGAGCCTGAGACGCTGGCACATTTGCAGGTGTGGTCCCGAGGTGGGTAATCCCCCTGTTGCACCCCTCATCTGTCAGTTCTCCACCTGCGCATTGTTTCTCTACCCCGTGAGCTCGGTTCTCTCTGGTCTCGTTGGTCTTTGCCCTCACAGTCCCTTGTGCCCACGCTGCAGCGTCTGCATCACAATTGCTGGAACTTCCTCCCTCAGCGGCTCCTCCCTGATTCCTTCTGCAGGGAAAGGGAAGGGCAGGGGTGGGGGTCTGTCATAGCTTCCTACTCAGATTTGAACCTTAGCGTTCATAAACTGAGAAGCTAGCATGAACCCTCTAAGCTTAACTACCAGCTTGGATCTGATATCGCTGCCACCAGCCAGGAATTTCCAGGGCCTGACTCCCTCGGGTCTCCCCAAAACGTTCCCTGAGGGACCCCCAAGACTCAGATGCCCTGAGTCTTACAACAAAGGGAAATAACCTCCCCCCTTGTCTCCTCTTTACCCCCTCCTTCTTCCCCTGAGGCTGTTCAGATCCACCCTCCGTAGATCTAACACAAAGAGAATTTCCCTTCCCTTCGTTCCTTAGCCTACTCAGAGAAAACTCAAACAGGTCTTAAAAAGAAAGCTATATACAAAAAGAAAGAAAAACACATAAACATAGTCTCTGTATCAGGTTGACAATACCCAGGGCTATTGCTTAAAAGAAAAATATGAATAAACAGTCTTATTCAAAAAGAAATAAAATTTAAACATTCCAGCAAACTACACACATGTAAATACAAAAAAACAATAAAAAAACCTATTGTCTTCTACATTTTGTACTTACACTTGGAAACAGAAGATTAGAAAAGCCTGGAGATAGAAATCCCTCTCATAGCCGAGAGAGAGACAAAAGACACAGACACAAACATTCCCTCCCTGAGCTTTTAAAAATCTTGTTTCCCGATTGGTCCTCTGGTCAGGTGTTTGGTTCCCTTTGTTAACCCTTTACAGGTAAAAGAAACATTAACCCTTAGCTATCTGTTTGACATGCCCCCCAAATCACAGACAGTGGGAAACGTCACTGGCGGTGATTTCTTCCTAGAACTTGAGACTAAACAGATTAATAGAACACATGCACCTTTACATATACTACTAAGTATGTAAACTACAAGACTTCTACATCTTAAGGACAATTTTTTAACCAGTGTATTATGGGAAACTCTCACGGGAGAGTGCATCAGCTACTTTGTTAGAAGCTCCTGAAATGTGTTGAATTTCAAAATCAAAATCTTGGAGAGCTAAACTCCAATCGAAGCAGTTTCTTGTTGTTCCCTATGGCTGGAATGAAGCCACATTACGCAGCAAGGCCATTTTGACGGGGAACGCCCGCCCAACGTTAGGCGAAGCGGTTTCCGAAGGG
This sequence comes from Chelonoidis abingdonii, assembly GCF_003597395.2. Taxonomy (NCBI): domain Eukaryota; kingdom Metazoa; phylum Chordata; order Testudines; family Testudinidae; genus Chelonoidis; species Chelonoidis abingdonii. The sequence continues at coordinate 301,457,452 of NC_133770.1, read as the reverse complement.
GCGACACAAGCATAGCAATTCCTTTTCACTACTGACCAAAGGACTTTCACCTCTCAGACATTTTCTGCAGAAACACACGACAGGAAGGAATTTGATGCGGTCCCCTGGCATTAAGAACTGCTCCTAACCACGCCAGACTCATTGCTGGTTACTAGGAAATTTTCCCCAAATCCAGGGCCCTTACACAAAGGGTCAACATAAGCCGCGTCGGCCTTATTGGGATAACCCGCCAGACACTTTTTAGCAGTCCACTTAACTGCATTTGACCCTGGTCCTTTTTGGGTCCAGGTTCGTCAGGCTAACAGCAATTGGCTGAGTGGGTACAAATCACGCCTTAAACCCACCAACTAAAAAGATGGACCCTGTTCTTTTTTGACGGGGACAGCCACTATTGTTGGAATAGCATGCCACCTTGCCGTTAGGGTGGATTTTAGGTTCCTCGATCCTACCTGGTTGTCCCCCAGGTTAATCACTCTGTACTTGGCTATTTTGGACACTTTGGCCTTAACAGTTCCCCCCCTGCCTACCATATGCGCTATCGTAAAGAACTTTCCCGGTGTTACTAAGGTGTTGGCAGAGTCAGAAAAAATGGCCACATCATCGAGGTAGCCAAACTGCATATTCGCCAGTCCCCTGCATATAAGAACCATTTACATCCCTCCTTTGGAAAGTGACCGGTGGTTAAATTATCCGCAGCCCAAATAGGAATACATTAATTCATACACCCCTGCCATGGGTGACCGATTTGCGACCTTTTCCCTTGGCAGGTTCCATCTAGCGGTACTGCATACCCCTGGTTAAGTCTAATTTGTAGAGAAAACTGGCATCCCAAAACTCTCCAAAGCTTTATCGTGCGTGCAATGGGATAGTTTCCCGGACGAGTTACCGCATTTAGCTACGGTAGTTCCACCAATAGCGCATTCCTCCATTCTGTGTTTTGGTTACCAAAACCAACTGGAAAATGCCCCACTGCACTGAGATGACGATTATACCATCTGTACATGTTAATCGGGAATCTCCCATTCTATAGCAGCTTGGGCGTGAGGAGACACCCGATAGGGTGGTGTTCTAATTGGGTGAGCATTACCTGTGTCAATGGAGTGGTATGCCCGTTCAGTCCGTCCTGGGGTGGCTGAGAACAATGGGGCGAAGCTAGTGCACAGCTCCTTGATCTCGTTTCCTGATTGGTCCTCTGGTCAGGTGTTTGGTTCCCTTTGTTAACCCTTTACAGGTAAAGGAAACATTAACCATTAGCTATCTGTTTATGTCAGAGTCTTGGCACTGATTCTCCCCTCCCTCGCTCCCAGCCAAAAGCTGGGGCACCAGGTAAAAGGGCAGGATTAGGCCGTGCCTGCCTCTCATGGGCTTTCTGGGCCTAGTCATCTGGGTCCAAACCCTCAGGTGTCCACTTGAGACGTGGTGCCAAGCTGGCTGGCTGCAGCCCCAAAGCATTGGTTGGAATGGGGAGCGCTCACATCTGGGAGAGCCCAAGGTGTTGAGTTGGGCACCCAAAATTCACAGATGCTTGAAAAGGCTGTACAGTCAGTGCTTCCTTTCCCGTCAGTAAAATGAGTGCACTCTGGCAGGAGGGTGGCCTGCAGTGCCTTCCAGAGACCAGCTGACTGATGTGCAAGGAGTCAAAATAGCATGGGGTGAGGAAGGCAGGAGCCTGTCGTGATCCCAGGGTAGCGCTGCTGTCTGCTGAACATGCTGTGTTGGTGCAGCTGCAGTGGAGAGGGAGCAGGCCTCTGTTTCCTGGTCCTGATCACAGCTCTGTTCCTCTCTTAACCTGTGGTCTTGCTCCCTTACAGCAGCCCAGGAAGCAGACGCCGGAAGCTGATGACTTGACTAGCGACAGCGTCCAGAACATCAGCATCAATACACTCTTTCTCATCAGCACCACTGTCGACAGGATGGATGCGGTGAGTCTGCGTAGCTCTGTAGCTCCCTGCCTGGGGCTCAGCTCAGTCGGAAGCCCGTACCACCTGCCTTACCAAGCACGTGAGTTGGGAAGTGCCAGTGCGTTAATGCTCTTGGTAAGAGCTGGCTGGGGATGCTGTTTGTCCTGCACAATCTGCTGTCAGGGTGCTGCAGTCCCAAAGCAGGGCGCAGATCTCCCTGCCCTCTCATCAGAGAAGAGAACAAATCGGCTCTTCACTGAGCTGTTTGACAATCGGAGTCCAGTTGCTCTTTCCTCTAAGCTGAGGGCATCTGGATTTCTAACCTCTGAACAAGGAACCGTCTCAGATGAGTTTGTAAAGTGGTGGAAGATGAGAAGGCCTTGATGTCTGTTAGCGTCCGGGTTCAGAGCAGGTGTACAAGGTGCCAGCCAACTCGAAGGGCTCTGTCTTTCTGAAAAGAGCACTGGTGGCTCCAAGGAGGTGGATGTTCAGTTATTCCTCCACCTTTGATGCCACACGGTGCCCCTCAATGGAAACCCCCCTCCCCTTCCCATCCAGCCAATCCCTGTGGCCCCCTGTTTTTCATGGGGCTATCCGAGTCCTCTCGGCTCAGTTCCTTGGGCAGGGACCTTCTCACACTCCCCCTGTAAAGCACTAATGGTGCTAGACCAACATGAGTGACTTGTTCTCCACAGGTTCTCTGGCCGTATCTCTTGGAGTTTGTGACCCCCATACAGTTTACCGGTGCCCTGACTCCCCTCTGCAGGAGCCTAATGCACTTGGCTACGAAGAAACAAGAGGAGGGAGAGAGTGCCTCCCTCATCCACTACGACACACATGGTTTGTATCGGCAGCTGCTCTCCTGGGCAGACTCTGCCTGCTTCCAACAGAGCTGCTAGTCTTGTGCTCAGGGTCTAGGTAAGCAAGTTTCCCATCTGACACTTGTTTTTGTATTTGTAGCAAACCTGCCATTGCCGTGTGCTCTAATGGCGAGGCTGCTGGTAAGTGAGCTTCAGGCTGCTCTGACTGGGTTCTCTGTGTGCTGAAAGAAGGTGGCATTTTCTTCCCTTGACAGGGTGGGAAGACTAGGCTGAGAATGGGCTGCCGTGGTACTAGTGCCCCCTGACTACCCTGCCCAGGGCATCAGGACCCAGGTGCCCCCAAGCCGGGGATGCTGTAAAAGCCTGGATAATCGTTCCTCTGGGCCTTACTGCTCCTGTGGTCTCTCTAATCTGAGCTGGACATGCTCTGATCCTGGGAGCGGCAGCCTGGTACTTTCTCCTGGTGGAGTTCTCTGCAGTCTGTCCGTCCTTCTATGAGCCAGAGGAAACATTTTCAAAAACATCCTGTTTTCAGAAGTGACTTGGGCATGTGGGATTCCATGTGCCTAAATCACCTATGAAAACAGGACTTGGGAACTCTTGGAAATGTTACCCAGGAGCTTCTTAAAAACCAAGCCCCTCCACTCTTCGATATTGGAAACTTCCTCCCATGGCTCAGGAAACGGGATTTACCCTCATGTCCTTGGCGAAACATCCCATCTCCCCACTGTCAGCTGCATGCTTGGGTCCTGGCTGCTGGTGTTTCTGTGATGGCTAATGCAGTAGCGCTGGGTTGGAGGAGGAGCATGAAGCTGTATTTAACCTTCACATCTTTCTGTAGCCTTCCACTGTGTGTAGGAATTATATACACACCTGTGAATTCACCTTCTGCCCCATTTCCCCCCAGATTGTCTCTTCACAACCCTATTTAGGGGATGGCCGGGGGGCAGCTGCTCTGCGACTGCTAAATGTATTGCACCTGAATATCCATCCCATGCTGGGCGAGCTGTGGAATAAGAAGATTCCCCCCTTAGTAGAGCACTTGGAAGGTAAGGCATTAATGGGGCCATGAGCAAAAGATTCTTCTTTTGAGGCCTGCGATATCTAAAGGCTGCTGCTGCACTCGGATACTGTGGGAACGGGCAGCAGTCTGGAACTACTCAGCATTAAACTGTGCCTATTCAAACATGAAGGGGCCACGCAGATCACTATAAGCAACGCACAAGCTGCTCCTGCTGGCTGTCTCCTGCCTCTAACAGCAGCTTCCAGAAGGCAGCCCTCCTGCCTGGTCACGCAGGGCTGGCTTACGGTGCTGTGTCCCGGACAAGCCTGCCTTCAGAATCAGGAACCAGCCACACTTTGAAGCCTGTGGAGCTTTGAGGAACAAAATCTAGAAAACTGCAGAAGAGAAACACTTGGCCAATTAAGGGTACACATCCTCTGATCCCTGCTGTTCCTGCAAGGCCAAGGCAGGGGAGTGTAGCCAGGATTCTGCAGTTCAGCCCATGGTGTCAGTTGCTACCTTTTAACACGGTGCTGCAAACTCTTGTCTCCTTTCTTTGGCAGGAGCACTGCGTGCTGGGAACAATGTGCAGGCCATGCCTGTGTTAGTGATGCCCTCTCATGCAGTTTGGGTGTCGCCCTGACACTCCTGATTGCATGCAGCCTTCATGTTGGCCACCCTAATGTGAAGATGTGGCCTCCTGTGGGGCTTTGCATTCCTGCATTTAGCTAATCTTTCCACTTACATAATGACTGTGCTGGGTCAGACCAAAGGTCCATGCAGCCCTGTGTCCTGTCTGCCGACAGTGGCCAATGCCAGGTGCCCCAGAGGGAATGAACAGAACAGGGAATCATCAAGTGACTCATCCCCTGTCGTCCATTCCCAGCTTCTGGCAAACAGAGGCAAGGGACACTTCACGAGAAGTAGAAGTACTGAGATTATTTCACTGGGGTAGGGGCAGTGTGACCTGCCATTCCAAAAAGCGCAGAGGTTCTTTGGTGAAAGTTCACATTCTTTGCAAGTTCTTCAGTTGGCCCCTTATTAAATGCCCATTGTTGTTGCTGCTGTAACTGATAACTGGACTCCATTGATGTCTCCCAAAATATTGCGTTTAAACTGATTTAAATAAAAGGTAGCTGGGTTCCTGTCCACACTGCATTCATAGAATTATAGAACTGGCAGGACCTCAAGGTCATCTCGTCCAGCCCCCTGCCCTCATAGCAGGACCAAATATTTAGACCATCCCTGACAGGTGTTTAAGAGCAGGTTGGACAATTTCCAATACTGGAGATTCCACAACCTCCCTGGGCAATTTATTCCAGTGCTTAACCACCCTGACAGGTAGGAAGTTTTTCCTAATGTCCAACCTAAACCGCCCTTGCTGCAATTTAAGCCCATTGCTGCTTGTGCTATCCACACACTTGCCTTGTTCCGAGAACTAGTAACTTGTCTGTTGCTGTGTTTGGAGCATTTGCTCTGCGATCCCCAGGAGAGCCTGTTCTGCCTGCTGCACTCTGGGCTTTGTGGGGTGCTGATCTGAAACCAGCACACACATGGTTTGGTTTTTCTTATAGCAAACACGGAGAAATCCCTGTCCCCAAAGGAGTGGGAAGACAAACTGCTTTTGGTAAGAATGTTCAAAGGAGTGTAAGAGCTGGTACTGTTTAATGGGGTGTGTTTGTATGTGCATACATGGGGGAGAGAGGGGTTGGGGGAGCACTTGGAGACCCTGTGTCCACTCATGAGGCCGTTGTGCCGCCTCAGAGGGTTTGTGTGGCAGAGGGAGCTGTGTGCAGAGGCACAGCCGTGTGCCAGGCTGTGGGCCTGGAACCCAGAACTCTGCTCCCGCTCTGAGGTGATTATGTGTCCTCAGTCACCCTTGACTGCTCTGAAGAGACATCTCTGGGTTCTCATCTCGGACAGATGACGGGGCTCAGGTGAGCATAGCTGCTGATGGGTGCAGGCAGGGCCTGGTAGGGAAAGTACGCAACAGTTTCATCTCCAGGTTTACTGGCTGGCAGAGGGCACGAATCCCAGAACAGCGTGTGCACAGGAGATTGTTAAAGTTTAAAATAAGGCCTGGCACAATCAAGGAACTCCTGCAGGGGTTCCTCCCGCTCCTGGGAAGAGGCAGCGCACGGTTCTCTGGGAAGAATCCTCCTCAGTCAGACTCATTCCAAGGAGCACCAGCATTTGTGCTGAGAGCTGGAAGGAAAGAGCTGAGAGGCAGGGCAGAGTTAGCAGGTTTGGCCTTGGACAATGACAGTCACTAACCTCTGGGGCCCTGCCTCCTCTGGCACAGAGAAGCCTGTATGCGCCCCGGTGCTCTGAACGGTGCCTGCCGGGAGCCGCCACCGCAGGGTGTGTTTGAATTCAGACACTCAAAGCACTGAGCTTTCAAAGAGAGGCTTAGACACGCCCAGCACTTGGGCAGGGGATGGCTGCACATGGCCCTCTCTTCTCGCACACCGTGAGACTCTGAATAGAAATCAGTTCTCTCCATTTCTTTCACCTGCAGTTCCTCCGGGAGACTCTGACGGCGATTTCTGACAACACCTGGATTTCTCAGTTCAGCGCGGAAATGTGCAAGCAGCTGAATAGCTACAACTGCTTTCCCTCTGAGAAGGTCTGTCGTCGTTTTCCTGGGCTTGTATCCCTGGGGAGGCGACTGGGGGGTGCAGGGGCCGGGTGCTGTGGCATTCAGAGGGAAGCATCTGCTCTCAGCCAGGCCCAGCTGGAGGTGATGGGGAAGCTTGGGGCTGATCTTGGTCAGCTGAGGCATACAGCAGACGACTTGGATTCTAGGTGCCATTTGGAAGAAGTGGCGGTAGCGGTGTCACCAGAGGCGGCGCCCAACGAAGCACAGCCGTGAAGGGGGTTTGGGCCGCTGAGTTAACGAATTGCCCAACAGTTCAGTTACTCTAGTTGTGGTGAATTGGCCCATGTTTGCGTGAGGCAGCCAGGGAGGAGTGGGTGGCTTTGGGGATCTTTTGGAGAAGAACGGAGCAGGATTTAGGGTCTGTCTCAGTAAGGGGTTGAGGGTCACCAAGGCTATGGGCCTCCAGGGCAGCAAAGAGCACAAAGGGTGAGGGCTTGGGACAGAAATGACGTTCGACCCAGCTGCGGTGGGAGGAGAGGGGTGCAGGGACTGACTTGAGTCTCCTGCATACATGTGGTAGCTGGAGCCTAGAGCTGCCGAGGGGTGTTAGTGAATTGCAACAGTTATCTCTGCTGTGGTACTCGAGTGCTGAAGCAGGGCTGGCTGTTTGGCGTTTTCCAGAGCTCTGTGTGCACAGGCCCATCCCCCTAAGAGCAGCCGGCAGGCAGGCCTGGGTTAGAGCGTGGCTGAGTGGGTAGACATGCCATGGGCTGGATACAATGATAACAGCTGGTTCTAGCATCTGAATGGTTGAGCTAAAAACTTAACTTGGTGCTTCCCTGCTGTGGCCTAAGCTAGCTGCTGCTTCTTTTATTGACTGACCCCTACCCTGCAATTCCGTCCCTTCCTGCGCCGATGTATCCTGGTGTCATGATATATTTCCCCAATTTGAACCTTAGAGTCCAAAAGATGGGGTACCAGCATGAATTCCTCTAAGCTTAATTATCAGCTTAGATCTGATAAGCTGCCACCACCCAAAAGTATAGTGTTTTGGGGCACTCTGGTCCCCCCAAAAACCTTCCCTGGGGACCCCAAGACCCGAATTCCTTGAGTCTCACAACAAGGGGAATAAACTATTTCCCTTCCCCCTCCTTTTTTCCTCCGAGATTTTTCCCGCCCTGGGTACACTAGGAGATCACCGTGATTCAAACTCCTTGAATCACAACACAGAGAAATCAGGTTTTTTTCTCCCCCTTCTCTCCCGCTCCCAGGCTTTTCCTCCCTGGGTTATCCTGGAGAGAGAGACAGATTCAAGCTCCGTGAATCTAAAACACAGAGGAAATTCACTTTTCCTCCCCCACTCCTCCTCCTTCCCTTCTCCCACCACTTCCCTGGTGAGTGCAGACTCAGTTTCTTTGAGCCTTAACAAGGGGAAAAAATTAACCAGGTCTTAAAGAGAAAAACGTTTAATAAAAGAAAGAAAGAGTAAAGATAATCACAGTAAATTCAAAATGGAATATTACAGGGTCTTTCAGCTTATAGGCACTAGAGAAAAGTCCCCCCCACCCCCTGCCAGCACAAATACCAATCAAAATCCGTCCTGCAAAATACACATTTGCAAATCCAGAAAACAATCAAAAGACTATAACCGCCTTTTCTAGTTAATACTCACTATTCTGAATATATAAGAGACTGTAGCAGAGAGATTGGCAAGAAACTTGGTTGCACGTCTGGTCCCTTTCAGGACCCAGAGAGAACAACGCGAAACCCAAAAAACACAAACAAAGGCTTTCCTCCACCGAGATTTGAAAGTATCTTGTCTCCTGATTGGTCCTCTGCTCAGCTGTTGCAGGTCACTGTTTGTTAACCCTTTACAGGTGAAAGAGACATTAACCCTTAGCTATCTGTTTATGACACCTGGGTTCTTGTGTCCTGGTGCATTGTCACTGTGCAGGGCCACATCCTGTCCTCCCCTTGTGCCTGTGAATGCTCCATTGCAAGAGGGAAACTTCGGCCAGTTGGAGTCTCGGGTGCTGAGAGGGGTTAGATCGATGTGTGCACTTGGGCTGTACTGTCAATACGTGGTCTCCTGTGCCGTGGCTTGCGTTGCAGGGTAGCTGGAAGCTAAGGGGAAGGCCGTGGGTGATATCTACTCTCCTGAGGGCTCTGCTGATGTGTTGGTTCCATGGGACACAATGTTCCTCCTTGTCTTCCAGAACTTCCTGTATAAGTGCATTGGGACGGCTCTGGGGGTCTGTTCAAACAAGGATGTGGTGCAAAAGCAGCTTCAAGAGCTGCTTGAAACAGCCAGGTACCAGGAGGAAGCAGAAAGGGAGGTGAGCCAGCATGTAGGCCAGCACCACCGTGCCCTCCAGTGAGAAGGGGCTTTCCCGCTACATGCCCGGCCTCCCTTTGCGTGTCGCACACCCACTGAATGACAAACCAGTGCAGGCTCCAGCCCTTTTATAACTAGCTTATTCCACCTCTTCATGTCTCCCTCTGGGTTTGGCTCAAGCCTCAGTGGCCAGGCAGAGGTGGCCTGGAGATAAAGCTGCTTCCTACCCTTTCCCCAGCGCCACACTAATGATCCCTGCTTCGCTCCTGGCCTTGTTTGAGACCTAAACCGGTCTCCCTACCCACTCCAGCTAGCGTCTGGGCGGGAGCGGGGCTTGCCAGAAGCTGTTAGGAACAGACTGGCTCAGTACAGGGGGCTCCGAAGAATATGCTGTACTGCAGGAAGAGGTTGGACTCCCAGGAGGTGTGCTGTGTGGGTCAGTCAGAGGAACACCTTAAACCATGTTAGCACTTGGCTGCTAGACGTGCAGTGTTCTGGGTGAGAGAGGAAAGGAGCCCTCGGGTGCCTGCCTCTGGTGGTCTTTCTTTCCCGGGATTGATTTCCCCTGCTGATTACATGGACTCCCTGAAGTTCCCCTGCGTTGTCACCTGGGTACAGGATTCTCTGTCATTAGCGTAAGCTGCCAGGTAGTGTTACTTTGCACTGTTCCATGCATCTGGGGTGAATGTTACCCCGGCATCTAGTCATGTTTAGAGGCAACACAGATGTAAGTTAACGGTGACTGCCTTTGATCCAGATCATGCTCAGTTCCAGGAAGGGCCAGTTTTAATAACAGTTTCTGGAGTTTCAGCCCAACTTGCAAGCTGCAACCCCATATAAAGACCTCTCTGAGCTGCTGCTCCGTGGAGAGCGTGAGCTGCCAGGCCCCCATCAGCTGAGCACGGTTTGAAAGCCTGGTGTTAAACCACCAAGAATTGGGTTTTGAACAGGCCAGTCAGGGCTGGTGAATTAATAGCTCTCTCCCCATCCTCCAGGGACTTGCCTCTGGCTTTGGGATCTGTGCAATAAACCACCTGGACGAAACCCTGGCCAAGCTAGAAGACTTCGTCAAATCCGACGTCTTCAAAAAATCAGTGGGTCTGTTCAGTATCTTCAAGGTAAAAGGGCCAAGTAATCTGGAGTGGGGCAGTGGGGGTAGGTGCTTCTAGAGCCCCGTCACAGTCCGATCTCAGCACCTGAGCAGCTGTTCTCACTCAGCTGCCCAGTCCCCGGGGCTCTCACAGGAGTGTCGCTGACCTCAGGGAGGAGCAGAGAATTGGGAACTGGGACCTCCTATGAACTCCAGTCCCAGCCCTGCCTTTTCCTTGCTGGGAGGCCTTGGAGAAGCCACAACTTCAGTTTCTGCATCTGCCAAATAAGGAGTCTTGTGGGAGGTGGAGGATGGGTGGTGAATAACACCAGTGTGTTACCTGTTCAGAGCAGGGTGTGGGCCCTAGCCTCGCACGTCCCCGGGGGGGAGCGGGCGGGGGGTTGACTAGATAGTGCACAAGAGCTGGCAGCCAGAGCCTGCCCTCAAATGCATCTGCACTGTCCCTGTCTGAGTCGGAATCTGATGCCCAGGGACAAAGCCCTGGCTGGGATGATTTACTTGGGGATTGGTCCTGCTTTGAGCAGGGGGTTAGACTAGATACCTCCTGAGGTCCCTTCCACCCCTGCTATTCTGATTCTGTGTAACTTGTCCAGGGGCATCCAGTGTGCAGAGTGGACTTGGCCTGGGCTTGTCCCCCTTAACACACATTAACCAGACCTTGACAAGTCCTGAGCATTGTGGAGGCTACTGATGGAGGGTGACAGAATAGCCTCCTGCCCTCACCCCCACTATGCTTTGTGCACCTTGGACCCAAATCCAGCACCCTTCACACGCGACAGACAGACCTAGGCTAGGGGAAAATCGTCTGATTTTGGCCAAAGACGCACACAGCGTAATGGGGGTGAGGTTGGGGGAGGAACCTGTCTCAAGTCAGGAGGGCTGTGTCCTGGCCAAGCCGCTCTGCAGAGCCACGGAAGCTCCTCCACTCGTAAAGAGCAGCCTGTGAAGGGTTACTGCTCTTCCCGCTGGGGAGGGAGGGACTTGCAGTGTTTTCACTCCAGGGGCCCAGGTGTGCTGGGGGGTCGGCCCTCCAAGGTTACTCTGCACTGACCCTCTCTAGAACAGTGACTCTCCGGACCATCACCCCAGCCCCCCTTATTCTTCAGCGAAACCTCTTGAGAAAGGAGCCCCTAGGAAACAAACCAGTCTGAGAACTGCCGCTTCAGATCATTGACTCAGCCCACTCTGGCAAACCCAGAATTTGCACTTTTGGGAGGGAAGTAGATTGCTCTCCATGGAGTGACCGACATACCCACCTGTGGCAGGCTATCGGTGTGTGCCACCTCATGGCAGTCACCAGAAACTACAGCTGTCAAGTATTTATCTTGTGTGTAACAGCTGAGCAAAGTGAGGGCAGTACATGGCAGAGGTGTTAGCAAAGGAAGCCGGAGACTCGCTTTCTGGTTTGGTATGGGGCATGTGACGTGTCTACAGCTGGAAAGAATTCTCTGGCTAACCCACCCTGCTGCCGGTAATTCTAATGCCCAGAACCCAGACTCTCAGACAGCCAGTCTCTCTCACATGGATACTCTTAGGTCGAGTTCACGTGCTCTGCAGACTGGTGGCTTTTTAGCATCAGTCCATTGGTGGCCCTCCAAAGGATGGTGCTGGAAGCAGGGTCTAGGGGCTGCCACAGAGCTCTCTTGGCCCATGTCTTATTAAAATCACATTGCTCCGGCAAAGGGGTGTAAATGACTTGGTAATGACATCTGCGGGAGAGCTGCAAACAGCAGCATGGGCCAGAAACGAATACAGAGGGGACCAGGAGTATCTGAGCCCCCCTCTCTGGGGGGAGGTCCCATCCTGGGGGCACGTACAGACAGACTGGCCTGTAGGGACCAGTCCTGCCTTGTCATGGAGATGGACTGGGTGGACCAACAGGTCACTTCTTTCCTATTTCTCGTCTCAGGACCGCAGCGATAACGAAGCGGAGAAGATAAAGAGCACCCTGATCTTGTGCTATGGCTACGTAGCTAGGTATGCCCCTAAAGAGCTCGTGCTGTCCAGAATCGAAGCCGACATTCTCAGGAACGTCTTCCAGTACTTTGACACCAGGGTAGGTTGTTCGAATGTCCCCTGCACAGGGAGGAAGCAGCTGACTGGTGACCTGCCCATGTGCGTTTGAACGAGTGAGAGCAGCCTAGTGGTATGCAAATGCTGCATCTGAAAGGGCCCGGGCCAACCCCTGGATGGGCTCGTGCCATGTCTTGGGAGGAAGCCGTTCACGTCAGTGTTCGCTAACATCACTAACATGTTTTTTTTTTTTTTACTTGTTCAGGTTCTGGGAATAAAGGTAGAAACCAAGGTACAGTGTGAGGCATTAAATCTGACCTACTCTCTGCTCTGCCTGCCTGTCTCTGTCTCTCCGTTTGATCACTCTAGAGAGGAGACTAGTAGCTTCCTAAACACGAGTGCTTGTGATTGGGGTCTCCATGCCGTGCTTAGCAGGGAAGTCTGGCATCGAGGAGGAATGAGACCATCACAGGGCTGAACAGCAGAGTCCCCCTGTGCCCGAGTGCTTGTGCTGAGCTGCCGAGAGCCTGAAGCAGGATTCTGGTCTGGAAGAGACTAAAACTGCCCCCCGCGCTCTCTAGGTCAGCTGGCTGTAGTCACTGAAGTCTGCTTCTGCACAGTCAGCAGGAGGGAGCTGGGGTCCCTTCCTTGCTTTGTGTGCCACCAGCAGGGTTCCTGTGGCACAGGGTTACTGTGCAAACTCGCTGAAAGCTACCGGGCTCATAGGTGTCCTGGGCAGCCTCCTTTGCCTTGCAGAACCTCTCTGGTGGCTGCATGAAAAGGAGACACCCCAGCTTGACTCTCAGATCCCAGGCAGTGTTGATGGGTCTGTCAGTCTTGTGTGTTCAAATTGTGCATGTGCTGCAGAAACTAGAGAATAACCCAGAGCCCATTTGCCGCATTTCACAGCACAGTCACTCCTTAGACCTCGGTGTGCGTTTCTTCCCCACCCCAGCTCCTTTGAGCAGCACTGACATGCAGTCAACCTTCCCCCCGCCCCGTGCCTTGTGGGCCTGTAACTAGGGGAAGCTTAATGACCCCAAGGTCTAGCCACAGTTCACAGCTCGACTAAAAGTCCCTAACCACCCAGAACAGGCGTTCAGTGGCCAGACACCCAGGTCACTATCTGGAGAGGGCAGCTGCACTCTGCTACTATCAAAGACTGAAGAACAAAAACATAGCATTTGTCAGGCTCAAGTTAAAATGTCAGGCCAGAGTACCTCCTTCTGCAGACTCACTAATGTATTTTCCTTCTGATTTCTTGTTGGCACTAACCCCTTCTGTACCACAGCTTTCTGGGCATGCTCTGAACGGTCGGGATGCTCACTGACAAGCACGCTGGTGGCTCCATAGGGTCCCCAGTGAAGGGTGGGTGCTAGGACGGTGCCTTCATTTGGGGAACTGTGGCACTGTCTCAACTTGCATGTACCTTGGAGGAGAACCAGGCTGTAGTACTTGTTATCCCATGTCTGGGATCTAAAGGATCAGGGCCCTCTAGATCAATACCTGTGGCAGTCCCTTTATGGTGCTGTAAGGGATGATCTGCTGTTTTGTGGGGTGACTGGCGAAGCCACTGGCAGTGTGAGGAACGTTCCATGTGCCTGGGGGTTAGCATGGCTCTTTACAGCAGAGTATGTAGAAATGGACAGGGACACTTTGTCTGCTGGTGAGGAGTGCGTCTCAGCCCTGCTGCTGGATAGCTCCATGCTATTTCCTTTGGGGGCTCTGAGGCCTGGTCCAAAATTCAGATTCCTGAGTTCTTCATTAAAAACACTGGGCTTAGAGCAAGCCTCCCTTTAAAGTGGCAGCTTCTGTGCTCTGAATCTCCAGCACGTGCACCTTGTCCTTGGGTGCCACTTCACCAGGTGGGAGATGCAAGGCGTCTCTTGGGACACACTGGCTGGGTGGAGGGTGCGTTCGGATCAGGAGATTGCTAGCTCGAAAGCTCTCGGGGGCTGGGATGCTTGTTACTGAGGGGATGTCCATGCTACAGTGCCAGCACTGCTGCTGTGCCACTCTAGCAGCATTGTGTAGACGCTTCCTAAGCCGACAGGAGAGCCCTTCGGTCGATGTAGGTAGTCTGCCCCCAACAGGCGGAAGCCAGGCTGACAGAAGAATCCTTTTGTCAACCTTGCCACAGCTACACCTAAAACGAAGTTGACCTAAGTATTGTTCTGAGAGTACTAAATCTTTCCCAGGACTGAGTGATGTCGTAGATCGATCTGAATTTTAGGTGTAGACCAGCTTCCGCGGCTGTAGCCTGGACGAGAAGCAGAGCTGGGAACCCCCACCGGGACAACAGGAATAGAGGCAGGCGAGGAAAGAGCCGCTGTGTTCACCTTTTGAGGGGTAGCTGAGCCTGCCAGCCCAGTGCACCCCAGTCAGGGTGTGGGGTAGATATACCTGGCCTAGGACCTGCACCTCACTGCTTGTCCTGCAATCTTTGCCCTCAGGATTTGACGCTGAAGCTGTGCCTCATTCGGAGCATTTCCATGATCAGCCAGGCCATTTCTGACAGTGCGCAGTCCGATGCTTTCGTCTTCTCCCGCAAAGCAGAGCTCTTAGCTCAGATGCTGGTAAGAGAAAATTCTGGGCTGCTTCTCTTGAGGGCTAGGTCCTGACTAGGGGGCTGGGTTAGAGGGACACGATTCTGGGGAGAGGTTCTTGGGTGTCTGTCCCTTTTCCCAGGGGCCAGGGAGGGAGTTAGTGCAGACTGGGAACAGACATGTAGAGACTGGAAGTGGAGGATGGTCGCATGGTTTGCTGACAGTATCAAATGAGTGGATGGGAAAGAGGTGTGGTGACTGTCTGGGTTCAGTGGTCTCCAGTGTGCGGATGTTGGCTCGGAACTGGGAAGGAAGGGTTCATGGCTGTTCTGTAGAAGTGGAGTTGTTCCAGGACCTTGTGTGGCCTGTGATCTGGGTCCAAATGTTTGTGGTCTCCTCAGGACAAGCTGCCTTTGAGAGGGTACTGAGTGCTGGATTTCTGCTAAACTCTCTCCCTTTGCATGCTAGGAGTTTATCAAAACAGAACCACTGGATTTGCTGAGAACTCCTATTCGCCAGAGAGCCATGATCTCCTGCACATACCTGGTGTATCCTTTCTCTGTACTCTCACCTCTGTGGAAATAATGAGAAACCACCTACCAAGGCAGCTTGAGCTGCTGTCTCGTGTGAGTGGTATGAAAACCGTGTACAATCTGCAGTGCCTTCCCAGCATGTGTGCCCACCCCAGGAATTTGGATCGAGACAGTCTTTGCAGAAAACTTCTAGCTAGTGTCCATCCCCACCGCTGCTCCCCACCTGTGTTACGAGCTTGCCAATAACCCTCTGTCTTGATGTTGTTGCTCAGGCTCTGCACTAAAATCTCTTCATCCAAAGTAGAAAGCCAAGGGCCTCACTCTTGGTTTTAAATTCTGCGAGAGAGAGAGAGAGCTTGTTTCTGAGCTAGAGTTTAAAATCCTGCAGCACATCACTGCTCCTGACCCAGATATGGGGAACAGCTCTGCCATTGGCTAAGCAGCTATGTCAGCAAGACGGCAAATTAAAACGCTTCCTATTGGCTGACGGGTGTGGAGCAGCTCTGTTTAGAGAACTGCATGTAGCTGCTCACTTGCACCCTTAACTCATTGGTCAGCATACTGGAGCCTCCACTTAGTGAGCCTGACCACGTCGAACTGATTGATACCTGCCTGAGCAGTGTACTGGCCCTTCCTCCACTGGATGTCCTGAAGGAAAGAGATGGGCACGTGCCAGATGCCTTGCATAAGGAGGTAGAGAATTGAACTGCTAGTGGGCTGAGGTGGGACGGGAGCTGTCTGAGCTAGATAGTCTGCATGGTGCTTGGAGCCTGTTCTGGCAGAGCACCGATGGGATGCAGAGCTGGTGTTCGGCAGGCGTGTCTGTTCTCAACGCTGTTCTTCAGATGTTGCTAGTCACTGACCTCAGTTGGACTGGAACTAACAGTGGTGGAAAGTTGTGCGTGCCGGGCCAGTCCCATGAGCCACATCGTTCTTTGTCAGCGGTTCCTTTCCAGTGCAGGTGGGCACCGTGTGTCATACGGGCATCACTTCTCCTTCGCTCAACCAGTGCAACACCTGTTGGGGAAACCTGACCCGTAAACACCTGCTCACAAAACATGAGGAGGAAAACACTGATAAGCCTCCAAAAATTCCACGTGTATAATACCACATTCCCAGAGTCAAATCAGAACAATCCAGGCACCTGGAAAACTGGCCATTTGGTGGAAAAAGAGTCTTGCCCTGAGCGTCCTTTGGAAGCCCCTAGGGCTGAAATGATGGGGTTTTGTTGGAAGATCTACGTATGGCTGAGCTGTAATAAATAACAGCTTGGTTATTCGCCACCCAACCATTGTAGCATGTGGCTAAAGAGTAGCCCCTAAAGGTCTGTACTGCACTTACAGAGAAGCTTTCACATGAACTGCAAAGCAGAAATTGAAGCCGTATCTCTGGGCTTGTCCTGTTAACCAGAGGTCGGGGCAGGGTCATGGTATAATTCCCAAATTTGAACCTTAGCGTCCAAAATATGGGTACCAGCATGAATCCTCTAAGCTTAATTACTAGCTTAGATCCTGTAGTGCTGCCACCAATCAAGACTTAGGGGAGAGCCCCTGATAAGCTCTGGTCTCCCCCAAAAACCTTCCCTGGGGACCCCAAGACTCAGATTCCTTGAGTCTCACAACAAAGGGGAATAAACCATTCCCTTCCCCCTCCCCTCTTCCTCCCAGATTCTTCCCACCCTGGGTTCACT
>NC_133770.1:301431773-301438103 GCF_003597395.2 Chelonoidis abingdonii | reverse complement strand
TGGGGGAATGCCCACTTCGTCAGATGGATCTGTCTAAGTGGGTATTCACCCACGAAAGCTCATGCTCCAAAACATCTGTTAGTCTATAAGGTGCCACAGGATTCTTTGCTGCTTTTACAGATCCAGACTAACATGGCTCCCCCTCTGATATATGACCCCTGGATCCCTTTCTGCAGCACTCCTTCCTAGGCAGTCATTTCCTATTTTGTATATGTGCAACTGATTGCTCCTTCCTAACTGGAGCACTTTGCATTTGTTGTTGTTGGATTTCATCCTACTGACTTCAGACCATTTCTCCAGTTTGTCCAGGTCATTTTGAATGTTAAGCCTATCCTCCAAAGCACTCGCAACCCCTCCCAGCTTGGTATCACCCACTGACTTTATAAGTGAACTCTCTGTGCCATTAGCTAAATCACTGATGAAGATATTGAACAGAACTGGGCCCAGAGCTGATCCCTTGGTACCTCCTGACCTGTTCCACTTGCCCTGCTAATGCTGCATACCAAGGCCATGCGGTTCATTAACACCCATGTGTGTGTTTCCTTCTCTCCTGCTCAGACCGTGGTGCCCTTTTATAACCTGGGGGTGCTGGTTGCACTGTTCTCCCCCCGGTGTTCAGACTCCCTTGCCAGCATTCGCCTGCGTGCTGTGGACTGCGCCTACTATCTACTCTGCATACAGCTGTGTTATGAAGGTAAACGAAAGGGATGAGGAGGGGCAGGCAGCATCACTGCCTAGGACAGTCTGCACCAGCCAGTGCTGAGGGAGCCCTGTAGCCTGGCAGACAGTGGGGAGGGAAATGCCCCTTCTGCTGCTACTGCCTGGTACCCAGATGCTGATGCAGAAAATCTTTCGGTGGAAAAATGCATTTTTTTGTCCGCTCCATGAAAGTTTTTTTGTACAAACAGAACTAGCATTGCTGGGCCCGGGTCTGTGACTGGCACTGTGCAGCACAAATCGTGGCATATCCGTGGTCCTGGCGTTGAGGAGGAAGCTCTACCCAGGAGAGGGTGCTCCTCCACTTGGAAGGCGTCAGTGGAGCTGTGGGACGCAGCAGAGGAAAAGCAGACTATACACAACATAAGAGAGGCTGGTGGGGTTGCAAACATGACTAGACCACAGAGCTGAGAGTTCAAACTCTGGGTTTAGTCCTGGCTTGCAGCGGGCTCTTTGGAGTGAGTCGCTTCACCTTTCTAGCCCCGCTTTCAAATGGGGAGGATAGTGTGCCAACTCCTGGGGGAGGGCAGGCAGCCAAGAGGCATAATGATCCAGTCTTGGGACCTCTGACCATGTCAGAGGTGCTGTGTTGGTGCCGGGTATAAAGCACGTGGGGAAGTCACGGCTGAGGAGCAGTTCTGCTAAGTCTGCTGCTTGTCTCGCATGTAGGATTCGCCCACAATTACAGAGATGAGAGGGTTGAGAGGCTTAAAGACCTGAAGAAAGGCCTGGAAGATCCTGACTTCACCATTCTCTTCAATACCTGCTACAACATTGCCATGGTAAGGCTGAGAGCCCTGCACATGCCACCGAATCCTGGTTTCTTCAGGGTAAATCCCCTGTTCTGGGGCCGGAGCCCACAAAGGCTCCAGTCCCCTTGTCTGTGATCTGGAGACTGCTGTGCCCTGAAGTCTGCTCTTCCCAGCCGTGGGGGCGGGTCAGAGAGCCTGGAGCACTTGGTGACAGAAGTGCTCTAAACAGCAGTGTCTAGACCAGGCCATGGCACGTAAGGGGCTTTGCTGGTGAGCCCTGTGACTGCCTTTGGGCACCTGTTTTGTAAACTGTCCATGTGTCATGTGGGAACGCCTAGCTTCCTTCCAGCTTGCTCCTTGTTCCGAACTCCTCGCCCTCACCTCTGTGTGGATGAGCAAAATGCCTCCTGCTGGGAAGTAGCAGGAAAGTGGCAGCTGTCCCGCAGTGCCCCAGAGCTGTCCGTGCCGTGGGGGATCCTGAAAGAGGGTCTGCTGTGCTGTCCTTGGAGTGACCTTTCCTCTACCAGTGTGACATGAAACCAGTCGCTGTGGCAGCTCTTGATAATGGCTGTGAATGTAGTAGCAGGGGAGTTGTGAGCTCTCAAGATCCTTGTACCATACTTGGCCTGGCAGCATAGGTGCAGCTGCCCAGCGGGTGAGGTGAACAGAACTCTCAGGCAGTGTGAGCACTGAGGTGTCGGGGTTCTGCATCTTAGTCCATCTCACACCTTTTCCCAAAGAGCACAATTACCTTTAGAGTTACAGACTTTAAGGTCTGAAGGGATCATTATGATCATCTAGTCTGACCTCCTGCACAACATAGGCCACATAATCTCACCTACCTATTCCTATATCAAACCCCTAACCCAGTGGTCCTCCAACCTTTTTCTTCTGGCACCATGGAGGACTGTGGCGGTGTACGAGCATCCTCCAAAATACCGCCGACAAGTGGCGTCATCCAGAGGTGTTGCCGCGAAATTTCGGCGGATGCTTGTCCGCCGGCCAGTAAGCAGGCGCACTTAGACACCCCGGCGGGCGCCATGGTGCCTGCAGGCACCATATTGGGGCCCCCTGCCTTAACGTATGTCTGAGCTATTGAAGTCCTCAAATCATGGTTTAAAGTCTTCAAGGTGCAGAGAATCCTCCAGCCAGTGACCCGTGCCCCATGCTGCAGAGGAAGGTGAAAAATCTCTAGAGCCTCTGCCAATCTGCCCTGGAGGAAAATTCCTTCCCGACCCCAAATATGGTGATCAGCTAAACCTTGAGCATGCTGGCAAGACTCGCCAGCCAGCACCCAGGAAAGAATTCTCTGTAGTAACTCAGATCCCACCCATCTAACATCCCATCACAGACCATTGGGCATATTTACCTGCTAATAATCAAAGATGAATTAATTGTCAAAATTAGGCTATCCCATCATACCATCCCTTCCATAAACTTATCAAGCTTAGTCTTGAAGCCAGATAGGTCTTTTCCCCCATTGCTCCCCTTGGGAGGCTGTTCCAGAACGTTACTCCTCTGATGGTTAGAAACCTTCATCTAATTTCAAGTCTAAACTTCCTGATGGCCAGTTTATATCCATTTGTTCCTGTGTCCACATTGGTACTGAGCTTAAATAATTCCTCTCCCTCCCTGATATTTATCCCTCTGATATATTTAGAGAGAGCCATCATAACTCCCCTCAGCCTTTGTTTGCTTAGGCCAAACAAACCAAGCCCTGAGTCTCCTCTCTAAGGTAGGTTTTCCATTCCTCGGATCATCCTAGTAGCCCGTCTCTGAACCTGTTCCAATTTGAATTCATCCCTCTTGAACATGGGAGACCAGAACTGCACACAGCATTCCAGATGAGGTCTCACCAGTGCTGTCAGGGTTCCCTGCCCACTCTGAACTCGGGGGTACGATGATGGAGGACCTGCATGGACACACTCTAAGCTTATATTCTACGCTAGCTAAATTAAAAACTTCCCAAGTCAAAAATCCTCCTTGTTCTTAAACGATTCGCTGCCACCACCAAGTGATTTAAAACAAACATTCATGGGAGGGGCCACTTGAGCCCTGCCCCTTCACCCCTTTCCCTGGGGAGCATTGGAATAATTACCCAGCGATTGTTAACAAGGTGAGCACAGACCAGCCTGGGGTTTTTTAGTGCTGCTAAACCAATCAGATTCTTAAAAGAAGAACTTTATTATTTTTTAAAAAAGTAAAAGAAGCACCTCTGTAAAATCAGAAAGGAAGGTAATTTTACAGGGAAATACAGTCATATAAACGGAGAACCTCTAGCTCATTTAAAGTTACCGACAGGAATAAACCTCCTTATAAAGAATATAGGAGTCAATGCTGTAATTTAGATTATCATTAGATTACTCTTGAACAGCGCACAAACCCTTTCCTCTCTCCTGAAATATTTTATTGGTCCTTCTGGTCTATTTTTGATAACCTTTCGTGTATATCCTGGCCGAATTAGATACTGCAACACAAAGTGTTACCCTCCCTATTATATTTATGACAAGTGTGGACTTAAAGGACTAACACCTCCTTAAGCTCACTGGAGGCCTCCTGAATCCCAAGACGCGCATTAGCTTACGGATTCCTGACGTTCATAGTCATCTGTATCACGAACTTCCGAGTCTTCTCCTCGCTCCTTGTTAGCCAACTGATGCTCCCATTATAGATTCTATTAACCCACTAGTGTTCAACTATTAAATCTCATCCCTATTTAACACATGGCACCTTATCATCTTTGCTCATTATCATCCGCAAACTTATTATTAAGCATAGATTGGTCCCAATATAAACTCCTTCCAGCCTGTCTTAAGTATACCCATTGTAGTCTCCTCTTAACCCATTCCTTATCCCTTTCTTTTTATTAATACTTTTTTTTTACATTTTATCCATTCGGTATCAAATGCTTACTGAAACAAGTAAATACGACCAACTGTGTTTCCTTTGTCTAAAAATCTGTACTTCCTTTATTTGGCACGCTATTGTACCATGTTGTATTTTGTCTACTTCATGTCCTTCTTTACACTTACACTTTAGTACTACACGATGTCAAACTGGCTTATTACCCAGATCTCTTTTTTCCTCTTATAAGGCATGTTAGTCAATTCTCCAAGTCCGTGGCGGTACAACCCCTGAGTTTACTGATTCCATATAACAGTTCTGCTATGGCTTGCAATTTCATGTGCCGTTCCTGTAATATCTTGGGAGAATTAACCTGGGCTCCGATTATTGTCCCATTAAGGTATAGTTTAGGATATGGTAAAATATATCTCATCCTGTCAGTCATCTACCATTTTATAAGCTCCTCATTAAAGACTGAGGCAAGTATTTGTTTAGATATTGGGCCATGCCTAGATTATCCTTAACCTCCACTCCATCCTTGGTGTTTGACGGTCTCACTTCTTCTTTCTTTGTTTTCTTCTTATTTATATGGCTATAGAACCTTTTACTGTTGGTTTTAATTCCCTTTGCAAGGTCCAACTACACATGGTTTTTGGCCTTTTTCACTTTATCCCTACGTGTTCTGACCTCAGTAAGGTAGCTTTCCTTGCTAATCCCACCCATCTTCCACTCCTTGTAGGCTTTCTGCTTTTTCTTAATCACCTCTTTGGGGGTATGTCTACACTACGGGATTATTCCGATTTTACAGAAACTGTTTTTTAAAAATTGTATAAATTAGAGTGCATGTGGCCACATTAAGCACATTAATTCGGCGTTGTGCATCCATGTACCGAGGCTAGTGTCGATTTCTGGAGCGTTGCACTATGGGTAGCTATCCCATAGCTATCCCATAGTTCCCGCATTCTCCCCCCCCTTGGAATTCTGGGTTGAGATCCCAGTGCCTGATGGGGCAAAAAACATTGTCACAGGTGGTTCTGGTTACAGCCTCACGCCTCCCTCCATGAAAGCAGCAGACAACCGTTTCGCGCCTCTTTCCCTGGGTGAACTGTTCAGACGCCATAGCACAGCAAGCATGGACCCTGCTCAGCTCAAGACAGCAATCATGGACGTTGTAAACACCTCGCGCATTATATCATGCAGTCTATGCTGAACCAGGACCTGCAAAACCAGGCGAAGAGGGGGCCGCTACGGCAGTGCGGCGACGAGAGTGATGAGGACATGGACACAGAATTCTCTCAAACCGTGGGCCCCTGCGCTTTGGAGATCCTGCTGGTAATGGGGCAGGTTGTAGCCATTGAATGCCAATTTTGGGCCCGGGAAACAAGCACAGACTGGTGAGACCGCACAGTTTTGCAGGTTTGGGATGATTCCCAGTGGCTGTGAAACTTTCGCATGCATAAGGGCGCTTTCATGGAACTTTGTGACTTGCTTTCCCCTGCCCTGAAATGCCAGAATACCAAGATAAGAGCAGCCCTCACAGTTGAGAAGCGAGTGGCAATAGCCCTCTGGAAGCTTGCAACGCCAGACAGCTACCGGTCAGTCAGGAATCAATTAGGAGTGGGCAAATGTACTGTGGGGGCTGCTGTGATGCAAGTAGCCAAAGCAATCATTAAGCTGCTGCTACGAAAGTAGTGACTCTGGGAAATGTGCAGGTCATAGCGGATGGCTTTGCTGCAATGGGATTCCCTAACTGTGCTGGGGTGATAGATGGAACCCATATCCCTATCTTGGCACCGGAGCACCAGGGCACCCACTACATAAACTGCAAGGGGTACTTTTCAATGGTGCTGCAAGCACTGGTGGATCACAAGGGACATTTAACCAACATCCACATGGGATGGCCGGGAAGGGTTCATGACGCTTGCGTCTTCGGGAACACTACTCTGTTTAAATGGCTTCAGCAAGGGAATTACTTCCCAGACCAGAAAATAACAGTTGGGGATGTTGAAATGCCTGT
>NC_133770.1:301410932-301425500 GCF_003597395.2 Chelonoidis abingdonii | reverse complement strand
TTACTCACAGCCGAGGAAAACAAAAAGACCCCGAGTTTCCAGTTCCCTCCCAGACTTTAAAAAAAATCCAGGTCTCTGATTGGTCCTCTGGTCAGGTGTTTGGTTCCCCCTTTGTTCACCCTTTACAGGTAAAAGAAAATTAACCCTTACCTATCTACTTATGACAGCAGCTGAGGCCACGTCTCTCCCAGTAGCATGGCTTCCATACCCCCTCACCAGCCCCATGGCATATGTCAGGTTCTTAGTGCCGCATTTGAGTGTGGCATGGACAGTTCTAAATACCCAGTCTTGCCTCAGTTTCACTTTGTAAAGTGACCAGTTCTAATGGAATGAAAGCTCTGGACATGGAAGTCCTTGGCTTAGTCACCGAGCAGCTAACTCCAGGCTAGAGGTAATGTCCATGCTGCCCAATGCAGTCCCTTCTCCTTGCCAGGAGCAAGCAGCTCCTGAGGGTCAGCACGGCGCTGCTCTGAGATTGTACCTCTGGCTGGCTGTCTCTGAGCTCGGCTAAGCTAGAATGTCAGTTCCTTGGCTGAGAAAAGGAGGAGCAGTTCCTCAGTCTCACACCATAGAGCGAAGAGAGGGTGGCACTCGCCCCCCAGGTCACACCGTGGTTGGGCCAGTCTTGATTTTTAAAGCACTCTGAGATCCCTGTGGTAGAGGCCTGGAGCTGTGAGCCTGTTCTCTCAGCTGGACAGCTGTAATCCATGGCACCCCCAGGTGTTCCTGTGGGGTCCCTTCCCTCGGTCAGTAGGGAACCAGGCCCGCAGTGTGAGGTTGGGGCTGCCGTCTTTCAGCTGAGAAGATATCAAACCAGGGTCCTGAGCCTTCCCAGTCACCCTCTATTCTGAGACCCTTTCTGTGGCATGTGAACGACTGTATTCTGGCCAAATTCCAACTCCTTACGTTCTGCCTTCTTGTACAGTAGCCAGGCTACTGTACAAGGTTCTTTCTGCTGGCTGTGAATTATGCAGCACTGCTGTGGGTGTTGCTGGGTCTCGCCCCAGATGTGGCTGCATTTCAGTGACCTTTGTTTAAGTGCATTGGGTTAAAGGTGCTAGAATCCCCAGCATGTTAAATCTAACCTCCCTTCTCTTTTGCTAGGTGATTGGGAAGCGCCTCCCCCCTGACCAGCTGATGAGCCTTCTGCTCATGATGTTTGAAGGGCTGGCAGATCCCGATCAGAACTGCTCTCGAGCCGCTGCTGTCATGATCAACGCCATCCTGAAGGAGCGTGGAGGGGTGTTACTGGAGAAGGTAAAGCCTAGGGTCTCCCCCTGGCCTGTGCTTTGGACTCCAGGGTGAAGGGAACCTTCTTTAGCAAGCTGGCTCTTGAGGGATTCTGCTGCGCTGGGCTCTCCCCTGCTGCCGGATCTGATCAGGGCATTGGTCCCCCCCCCAGTTCGAGCAGTCCCCCTCTAGGGAAGGGCTTGGTTTCTGGGTGCTACTGCCGGACGCAGGGTGAAGTCAGGTTCTGGAATATGCTTGGCAGGGCAGGAACTCGGCATGTTCGTGCAGTGGCTAATGGGACAATGGGGCACCTGTTTGGGGTGGGTTCTGAGTTCCTGGGTGACATGCCATGGTCCTGCCCTGAAAGCTGTAAATATGGTGGCAGCAGGACAAGGCCGCAGAGCACCATCACTGCTGCTCTTCAGTCACAGGGCGTCGCTTAGCGTCCTAGTCTCTGCGCCCACCCCTCCTTCGGCTGACCTCACGCTGATGCTCCCCAGCCTTCTGGCCAAGTGACTCTGGAACAGGAGCTGCAGGCCTGGAACTGGTGTTGCCTGCTGGTGGGTGTAGGGAAGCTGCCACCCGCCGGGCCTGCTCCAGGGGGTTTATCGGCCATTCTGGCCTGCGGTGCTTTACCAGGGCTGGGGCTCCCTGTGAGATCCTTGGGCGCCCTTCCAGGCAGGAGGGCTGGAAGCTCAGGGTTGTGAGAGATTCTAGATGTGAAGCTTTTTTCATATGATTTTTCTGCCTTTTGGTCCAAGCCTTTTCTTCCCCTTTTTCCCCCTTCTTGGAAAAAGCAGTTCTCTCTCTCTCTCTCCACTTCTTGGGCGTTCCTCTGCCTTAGAGTGGCTGCAAAAGTCCTGTTCTCTACCTGTTAGCCTCTGTCCTGCTTGGGGCTGCTCCCGTTTGCGTGGTTCATCTCCTGGTCAGATCTGTCCAGCCCAGCTTCTGAAATCCAAACTGGTGCTAAGCCTCTGAGCCCAGGGCCAAAACCAGAGCACAGCTGGGGAGAGAGCACCCTGCTGCTCTGCACTTCCTGTCTGCAGTGTGCTGCCAGGCCCGCTCGTGCCTGACCATCCTGTTTGACTGCATCGTGTGGTTTGCTCCCACCATTCAGCCTGTGGGCATCTTTCCAGGAGCTTGGCGTTGGACTGGTCGATGTGGTTAATGTACGTCGCTGGCAGGCTGTCTGTGGGCACTGGGCTCTATGCCGAAGGTGTGGTTCAGGGCTGAGCTTTCATCCTGTCTCTCTGGGAGCTGCTCGAGGCCTGGGGGTGCTTGGGATGGCTGGGAAGTCATGTTCCTGGGCTTCAGATGCAGCCCCCTGATCCTTCTGGCCAGAGAATTGCTGCTGGACACGGCGAAGGGAAACCAGGCCGGGGGGGTTCGTGCATAGAGCACTGCAAGGACTGCTGGCTAACGTTGGTCTCTGCTGCCTCTCCCCTTCCTCGGGAACCCAGAAAGCGAAGAGTCCTGCCCCAGATCACTGCAGCCCCCACCATGGCAGCACGTGTTAGCTGGCTAAGCTACAGCCTCCATCGCTGACAGCCTGCCTGGAGGGCAGAGACTGTCCTGCCAGGCCCTGCCTGATTCACTGCTCAGACCCAGGGCAAGTGTGCTGGGAGCCCGTCCCAGGTCCTCTCCACATGCTGTCTGTCTTAGCATCCTAGAATATCAGGGTTGGAAGGGACCTCAGGAGGTATCTAGCCCAACCCCCTGCTCAAAGGGGGACCAATTCCCAACTAAATCATCCCAGCCAGGGCTTTGTCAAGCCTGACCTTAAAAACCTCTAAGGAAGGAGATTCCACCACTTCCCTAGGGAACTCATTCCAGTGCTTCACCACCCTCCTAGGGAAATAGTGTTTCCTAATATCCAACCTAAACCTCCCCCACTGCAACTTGAGGCCATTGCTCCTTGTTCTGTCATCGGGTACCACTGAGAACAGTCTAGATCCATCCTCTTTGGAACCCCCTTCAGGTAGCTGAAATCCAATTTTTTTTCCACATCCTTCTTGTAGTGTGGGGCCCAAAACTGGACACAGTACTCCAGATGAGGCCTCACCAATGTCGAATAGAGGGGAATGATCACGTCCCTCGATCTGCTGGCAATGCCCCTACTTATACAGCCCAAAATGCCATTTAGCCTTCTTGGCAACAAGGGCACACTGTTGACTCATATCCAGCTTCTCATCCACTGTAACCCCTAGGTCCTTTTCTGCAGAACTGCTGCCTAGCCATTCGGTCCCTAGTCTGTAGCAGTGCATGGGATTCTTCCATCCTAAGTGCAGGACTCTGCACTTGTCCTTGTTGAACCTCATCAGATTTCTTTGGCCCAATCCTCTAATTTGTCTAGGTCCTCTGTATCCTATCCCTACCCTCCAGCGTATCTACCACTCCTCCCAGTTTAGTGTCATCTGCAAACTTGCTGAGGGTGCAGTCCACGCCATCCTCCAGATCATTAATGAAGATATTGAACAAAACCGGCCCCAGGACCGACCCTTGGGGCACTCCGCTTGATACCGGCTGCCAACTAGACATGGAGCATTGATCACTACCCGTTGAGCCCGACGACAATCTAGCCAGCTTTCTATCCACCTTATAGTCCATTCATCCAGCCCATACTTCTTTAACTTGCTGGCAAGAATACTGTGGGAGAGACCATATCAAAAGCTTTGCTAAAGTCAAGGAATAACACATCCACTGCTTTCCCCTCATCCACAGACCCAGTTATCTCCTCATAGAAGGCAATTAGGTTAGTCAGGCATGACTTGCCCTTGGTGAATCCATGCTGACTGTTCCTGATCACTTTCCTCTCCTCTAAGTGCTTCAGAATTGATTCCTTGAGGACCTGCTCCATGATTTTTCCAGGGACTGAGGTGAGGCTGACTGGCCTGTAGTTCCCCGGATCCAGATCCTCCTTTCCTTCCCTTTTTTAAAGATGGGCACTACATTAGCCTTTTTCCAGTCATCCGGGACCTCCCCCGATCACCATGAGTTTTCAAAGATAATGGCCAATGGCTCTGCAATCACATCCGACTCCTTTAGCACCCTCGGATGCAGCGCATCCGGCCCCATGGACTTGTGCTCGTCCAGCTTTTCTAAATAGTCTCGAACCACTTCTTTCTCCACAGACGGCTGGTCACCTTCTCCCCATACTGTGCTGCCCAGTGCAGCAGTCTGGGAGCTGACCTTGTTTGTGAAGACAGAGGCAAAAAATCGTTGAGTACATTAGCTTTTTCCACATCCTCTGTCACTAGGTTGCCTCCCTCATTCAGTAAGGGGCCCACACTTTCCTTGACCACCTTCTTGTTGCTAACAGACCTGAAGAAACCCTTCTTGTTACTCTTAATATTTTTATACCCTCTTCTGCCTCTCGTCCTCCAGGTGCCTGTGATCATGGCTCTGATTCACAGCAAGCTGCAGGAGGTGGATGAGGAGCACTTAAGGAAGGCAGCTCAGCAGACAGTTTACATCCTGGCCTCCCAGCATAGGACGGCGGTTGTGTCCAGCCTGCTGGGTAGCTCCCTGCCCTTTGACAGGTACCCGGCTCACACCATTGCATTGGCTGGCATGCTGGATGCTCTGCTCTCCCTCAGAGGAAGTGGGCTTTGGAGCAGCTTTCAGTTAAGCTGCAGCTAATCTTCTGGCTCCTGCCCTGGTAATGGGACCCTGCTGGAATGTCCTTCCTGTGCTCGGGGATCAGCGCATCCACTTGTTGAGAGAGTTGCCTTTAGAAAGGGCCTAGAATTGCTTAGCGGGGCAGCCTGAATGAACGAGTCTGTGTTATGGTGTAGGTCATCCAGCCCTGGCCTGGGGTTTCCCTTGCACCTCTATTGCCCCCGTCTCCCCTCCCTGTACGTGTCCCCCACTGCAATCCTGCTGGGGTGCTAGAAGCGCAAGGATTAAGATGATGGGGAAAGCAATGGTCCCTCTAGCTGATCATGACCTGAGGAAGGGGGAAACCCTATAATGCACCTTGCCAACCTTAAGGTGCCATGCAGGGGAGGGAGCGCTTCATCCCAAGTGCAGCCAGGGGCCACCAGCCTTTCCCTTTTGAGGGGCTGTGTAGCGGGAGTCTCTGGGCTGCCCAGGGGCTTCATTCACCTGATGTCGATTGTGGACATCTCTCTGGGCTCTGTCCTACCCCCAGTGTCACACTGAGCAATTCCCTCCCTCCGTGGGGATCTTCACAGGCCCCTCTCTGCCCAGCCCTGCTAGGGGGATCCTCCGGTGGTGTTCTGGAGAGCATAGCTACAGAGCCAGATTGTGGTTAGCATCTTAGCTGTATTTCTGCGCTGCAGGCCAGGAGAGGAGACCCACATCTGCCCTCGAGTGGGGAGCTGAGCAGCATCGCGCCAGGGCACTCGCTGGCTTGCTGCTGCTCAGCGCTGGGAGCCCGTAACTGGGCAGCTCGTGCGCAAAAATAACCCTCCTGTTTGTGCAAACCTAGTCACACCTGTGCCATGTGGAAGGCGCTGGCCATGGAGCCAGCCCTCACATCGCAGATCTTGGAGCTGCTCCTGGACAAGATGAATCGGGATGTGCCGTACAAAGAGAACAAATCCTTCCTGTTGGGGAGCACCTCTGAGCGCATCGCCACTCCCCTCCCTTTTGCTGTAAGTATCCTGCTGCTTCCCGGCCTTGCCATCCCTCCCCCTAGCACAAAGGGCCGGGCTCCCAGCCCCCAGGGAAGATGGCATTCCAGACACCCCCCTCCTCCCAACCCTGGCCTGCTTTGTTCATTTCCTTGGCTCAGGTGTTTGGGCCAGGCCTGGACTCTGGAAATAATGCATCACTGTGTAATGCCTATTAGAACTAATCCACAGGCTCATAAAAAACCTCTCAGGTGTTCATCCTCTAGGGAGACCACTTCGCGTTTTAGCCCGTCAAAAACCTAATCCCCGCTTGGCAGCTTTTTAAGGAGTAAAGCAGCTGTGAAAATCTCCTCCTCCTTTGAACCAAGTGCAGATGGTACAGAGTCCGTCATGCTGCAAGCAAACACTCCTTCCCTCCCCTGCCCCCACCCCCGCCCCTCTCTTCCACAGCCCTGTGTATTCTGGGCCATGTAATTACAGCTCTTTAAATCAGCCGAAGCAGGGCTATGCAGGCTGTGTGCGTGACATGCACGCGCTCTTCCCGCCTGAAAACTCCAGCTAGGGGATCTCTCCCCGCCAGGTGCCGATCTCAGACCCTGTTTCCTGATTTAGAAACATGCAAGTTTCAAATCAAATGGTTTTGTTCGAATTGTGGCTTTTTGCTTTGTTGCCAGCTCTGGCTACAGCAAAGCCAGGCCTGGGCTGCTGAACAATGGGCTGGTTGCTGGGGTCTTGTTACCCTCTGAGTGGAGGAGGGGATTTGTAGCGCTCCTTGTCTTAGTCGATAACCTACCCGGTATTGTTAACAGGTCTGAGTGGGGAGTAAACGGCTTCTCTCTTCCGCTCCAGCCCTTCCTAATCCTCTTTCTCTCTTCTCAGGCCACATGTGCTCT
This sequence comes from Chelonoidis abingdonii, assembly GCF_003597395.2. Lineage (NCBI taxonomy): Eukaryota > Metazoa > Chordata > Testudines > Testudinidae > Chelonoidis > Chelonoidis abingdonii. The sequence continues at coordinate 301,418,782 of NC_133770.1, read as the reverse complement.
GCATGAGATCATGTCTGCTCCGGAGTCTGGGGCAGCGGTGCTGGGGCTCTACCCGCACTTGTTTGTGGCTCTCCTGTTGCGAGTCAGCTGCACTGTGGGTGTCCAGCTACCAAAGAACCTGCAGTCCAAGGAGAGGAAGAGTGCCAGCTGGAGCCAAGCGCCCAGAAACCTGGAGCCCTGCAGGTAACAAGCAGAGGGTGACTTGGTGATGGGCGCTTCGATGCAGCTGTTTTACCTGCCATGTGGAACTGATTTTTGTTGTTCACAAACATCACACGTGCTGCCTGTGTGTAATCGGGTGGCTGGTGAATCACACGCAGCCCGGAGCTGATTCAGGCTGAAGTCCTGAGTCCCAGGCTGTGCACAGAGCTCAGGTTTCCACAGAACAGGCTAAATCTCCAGCCACATTTGTGCTGTGAAATTGTTCCCCACACGCTGAGGTGGCTGTGCTCTGTACTGCTGCTTCCAGGGCATGGCCTCCCCTGAGCTAGCCTAGCCCTGCAGCTCTTCCCCATGTCCTCCGTGCATCCACCCCCTCTGCCCAACTACCCGTGCACACACGCTCCTCTTGGAAAGGGAGACCAACTGCTCTGTCTCCTTCAGACCCAGCCATTGGCACATTTTAATCACTGGCTGAGGCACTGGAACGGGGACTCGCATTCCCCATTTCGCCTCAGGATGTGCTCCGAACGTGCTGCTGCGGAGAGGGCAGTGCAGTCCCTCTAGCGAGACTGGCTGCCAGCCTGCAGGGACGGGGTCAGGTTGGGAAACCGGCCAAGTCACTTGACTTACGCTGTGGCAGAGCTCTGGCCTGTCCCTTCTAGGTACCGCCCATCGCCTCCAGCACCCAGACACTGGTCCGGGGCGCTTTGTGACAGTGCTGGCAGACGGAGCTCCTGACTCTGTCTGGGCTTAGCCTACCGATGACCATCCCTTCCTGCGTTACCGAGTAACGCCTGCTTTTGGCAGTAGTCGTCGCTCTGGTGCATGGAAGCTATTCCAAGCTCTGTGTCTTCAGCCTTTCTACTCTCCTCAGGTCACCAGGCTACTCTTCTGCAGTGCCTCAGGCCAACAGGCTTCTGTTGCCCTCACGAGGAAAGATGGCCTTGTGGGAGGACACTGACCTGGTGTCTTGTGCTGCTCTCCTGACTGCTCTGCCTCATTGAGTGGGAGTAGGGGGTGGCTTGGGTACGACTGGTGAGCGCCACGGAAAGGCTATAAAGCTGCTGCTCCCTGAAGTGAGGCAGTGGCTGTCTCTCAGCACATACCCTGAACCGCTGTGGCATGTTCCTACCTGAAGAGTATTGCATTGTCATGGCTGTCTTGCAAACTCACCTTTCTAGGCCCGTTTCCAAATCCTGGTTGGTCATTGGGTGACCTGTCAGCCCGTCAGCAGTCAGTGCCTCTTCCATTGATGGCAGCTATGGCCAGGTACACGCAAGCGTTGCCTCTTGTCTTACTGGACATCCTCAGAAGCTCTTTCTTCCCTTGCCCTCAACCACATGATCCACTTATTCTTAAAACAACTTCTCTCTAGCCAAGATTTACATCCAGCGGTAATACTTCGATCCCTGCTTAGTCTGCAATGCTGCAGTTCTGAACTGAAAGGGCTGAGTTGTATTTGCAGAATAAGTTAGACATTAACTGCACAGAATAGGCTTCCTGCAGGTAACCCCTCCCCACTATCAGTTCTGCTGGAGCACACACTTGTGTACTGCTCTGGACAAAAGTCTTTGGAGCCATTAGAGGTACCGGCCTTCAAGCAGCTACCAGCTGGTGCATGCTCAGGTCTGGTCTGCACACCCTTCACCCATGGACAGGGCAGCTGCAGGCTGAATCTTTCTTTGGGCTTTTGTTGCTCATGGGTGGAAAAATTATACCACCATTGCAAACAGAAGAGACTTATTTAAGGAGCTTTATCCCTCGCCACTGAGTAAAGGGCAAGGATCGCTCGTGTGGTTTGTGAGTGACTGTGCTTTCTCCTCACACCACCGGCTCAGGATGCTTTGACAGCAGGAGTTACAGGATCTTCATCCCCCACATTCCGCCTGGCCTGTCCAGACCTGTTCTTGCTAGTAGCATTGAGCCACGGCTTCAGGCAGCCTTGGGCCTAAATGAGTGGTGAGAGGATGTTGAGTTGCTCCTGCTTGTGATATATCTACTCCGTCCTTGGCTCTTGGTCATCCCCTGTGCACCTACAGGATCGTTCGTGTGTGACTGAGAGTCGGGCCCTTCATGCTCCAGTTCAGTCTGGTCATGGTTTGTGTCCCCTCTGAGATGAGTGAGTTAATTGTACGGCTGGTTCCCCTCAAGCTGGACTCAGCTCCTCCACCAGAGCTCCCCAGTTCTCGCTCGGGTTCCACACCTTGTCTCTGCTTCCATACTGTACAGTAACGCTTGGTTTCACTGTCGGTAAAGCCCAAATGGGGCTACAGCTTTGACTGGTTCCCTGCAATGCTGCAGCTGTAATATTGGACATGCCTCCCATGTGGCTACTGATGGGTAGGTTGCTTGCAAGTGTCTTCTGTTTGCAGTCTTTGTAAACGAAATATTCTGGCAGCGTTTGGGAAACGGGGGGAAAGCCTAATGCTTTAGTGTTCCTCAGGGCTCATCTGCATACGGCAGCTATTTTGGAATAAGACAGGACATGAATTTAAAGTGAACTGCTATTCCAGCACTTGCATGTGTAGGCAAGCCCTTAACTTGGATTTCAGTGGGCAGAGTTCCTCCTCTAACACGATCAGTCCTCAGGTCTTGGTCAATAACACATGTAGATCCAAAGCATTGATTCCTCCCACAGGGCAGCCCAGTACTTGCCGGCTGGGAGTGAACACGTCCGAGGGAGGGCATCCTCTGGTAGGGTGAGCTGTCAGGCTGCAGTGTGTGAGATGGCTCTTGCTGGCTGGCAGGCAGGTTTCTGGGAGTTCAGGGCACAAGACACTAAGGCCACTCCTGAGCGTATCAAACTTGAGCCATTTTGTGGACTGATCGTGTTGCCTGGAAAATGCTGTATGGTTCTGGTCATCCCTGCTCTGCTGCCTCTGGCACCAATACAGCTTGCTTGGCACTGCCAGTCCTGGCCTGGCATTCTTCCTCATCCACCAGCTTCCTGCATGGATTGTGACTGCCAGCAGGAAGCCCAGCATGCACTGGGGGGCTAGTCCATCTCCCTCCGCCCCGAACTGGAGGGGCAAACAGCAAATTCCATGGGCAGTGGGATGTGGTTGAGCACAGCAGTGCTAGCCAGTCAAACTTGCTGACTGATGCAGTGGCCTCAAACTCCCGTAGTAGGTTCCTGCTGGTATACCCACTGTCGTGTGCGTGTGTGTGTGCGCGCGCGCACACGCCCCTAGTCCTGCTGTCCGTGATCATGGGTGGCTGGATGCTGCTCTGGAAGCTCAGGGATGAGGCTTTGCAGCGAACTTACACCATCAGTCCTGGTGTTCCCGTTGGCTACTGGCCAGCTCCAGCCAGGAAGTGCTGCTGGCTTGTGTCTGGGGTTCGAGGGACACAAGCTGTTTTTCCAGGGGCACAGTCAGCACAAAGGGCCGGCAATGTTCAAAAGGAGTTCAAGTAACTTTGGATTCTGCCCCTGTTCCCAAGGCCCTGCTCCAGGTCTGGGTCCTTAAACCTCCCTTCTCTGTTGAGAGTTTCCTCTCCCTTGTTGCTGTGTGAAAGACCTGCATGAGCACAACCTGCTTGCAAACCCCCTCTCCTCCAAGCAGGGGGAATTCTGTAAACTCTCCTCTTCAGCACTGGGGGATAAAACTTGGGGCCGATGCGACTGGCTGTTCCCCAGGCAGACACTGGACAATGCCCACATTAGACGGCACTGAACCAGGGTTGCTGTGCCCAGCACCCCCTCACCTACAGGCGTGAAGGAAACACAACTCCTGCTCTTTGCATCTGAAGCAATGAAGGAAGTGCTGCATGGGGAAAGGCAATAAGCAGTTCTGTATTGGTACCAATAGATGGCGCTGGTTTGACTAGTGTGCTGGAGGCTGCAGGATTAGGTCTCTGCCAGCGCTGCTTGGGTGAATTCCAGTCCCCTGCCCAGATCTCAGCCCCCCATTAGTCAGCCGTGCCCACAGACTGTCTGAATTCAGTCGTTAAAACAACCTTGAGGCTTTGACAGATGCACCCCGTGGCAGCAAAGCAAATGCAGTGTCCTGCTGCTGCGCCCTGAACGCTCCTGGGGAGATCACTGCTATGGGGCACTCGCCTTCCAAAACTGCTTGGGGAAACGCCAGTGAGCCAGGAGAACCAGGCTGTAAACGTGCCCCTGCTTGCCAAATTCCACGCCTCCGCTTTAAGGGGGGTTGCTGTGATCCATGATCCATTGCAGTCACTGGAGGGGGTCACAGGCCCAGGATGGCTACAGTAAGACCTGCGGAATCTGACTGGGAAAAACCCTCCTTTGCATAGACGCCATGTGCATGGGAGGCAAGTGCTGCACTTAATGTTCGGAGCTTCCTGCCCTGCTTCCATCAGTCTAGGGGAAGCCTGAGTCCCTTTGGCCCGGGGGGAGGGGGGTTGCAGACTTTACCGTGACTCTGTGGCCTGTGCACGAGGGAGGCTGCATGGACTCAGAACTGGGACTTGTAGCCACTTTAGGTGATTCCAGCTCCATTCATCAGTTTTGTGCTGAGACGCTTGCAAGGAAAAGCTGTGCTCCATCTGCTGGGGGAGGGGGGCAGAGTCTGAATTAGTGGCTGCCTATGACAGACTTTAAAGTGATGCAAACTCTATCTGACAAAGCCTGATAGGCCCTGTGTTCAGCTTGGAAAGCTGCCACTAATTCCTCTGGTAGCTTTTCCAGCCCCAAGTTGTAATGAATGGAAACAGGTTGTTACGCTGGCTAGCAAAGCTGCTCTCTGATTAGGATTTTATTTAGACCACATGTTAAAACAAAATTTAAAAAAAAAATCTGCTCAAGTGGCTCAAGCTAAAGTTGAGCTTGCTCCACACGGCTGCTGTTTCCTCCTCCTGGCTGCGTCCTCCACTCTCCAGCCCAGCTCGGGGAGGGCTCTTTTCTCTGGGATCTGCTCGTGGGAGCCTCGACAGCCACCCTATTTGTGAACCCTGACAGAAATTCTCACCATTCCTTAAGTCACTTGCTCTCTTTGTGGCTTTGGCCTTGTGCACCCAGAACTCTCTGTTCTCTCAACTGGCTCTTCCTCCTCCTTAATGACTTCTGGAAAAGATGCACAGTGAGAGGTTTCAGCCAGACCCCAGACCACCAGAACATGAGGAACACTTAAAGGAACTTGGAGCAATTGGTTGCCTCCCAGGGAGGGAGATGCAGGAGCCAGAAACTACAGATCTGCCTCCAAAAAACTGACTCTCTGAGCAGTTGGGGCAAGAATCCAAATAGAGCGGGACTGCTGCTGTCCTGTCTGTGAGTGCCACTGGCCACAGATTGGATCAAGCATTAAAATGCTTCCACCCGAGCATCTCCTTTTAGCAGTACGGGCACTGGCCCCTCTGATCTCTTGTCAGGCAGAGCAAAGGCCAGACCGCTCCAGGATTGCTCTTGGAACTTTTGTGACAAGTTGCAAGAAGACCAGTTCTGTTGAGTGGGAACTGATTATTCTTCCCTGGAACATGCTGGCTGCAAAAGGGATTGGGAGTCCCTGCAGTATCCTAGAACTCTTCACAGCTGGAGATGGAAGAGGCCAGATGAGTCACTATTGCATTACAGGTTGCAGAGGGGGGGCTCTCTGGGGTTCTCTCTGGTTCAGGTAGCTTAGGAGTGGACAGTGAGGCATATATAGCTTCCCTTGGGGGCGATTCCGGTGTCTAACAGAACTTACAAGCGCTGAGCCAAACATTCTCAATGAGCCCAAGCAGAGAGGTATGGGGCACAGTGGAGACTGCAGGCGAACGGCGGGATTGGAAAGGATTCTGACACGGGATTAATTAGATCAGTAGCAAGCATGTGACTAAAGTTCCCTGCAGACTGTGCTGAGCGCTTCCGTTCTGCCTAAGCAAGAAGGTGGCTTCATCTGGGGCTCCAGAGGCTTGGCTGCAACCAGAAAGAAACCCGACGGGCAGGGCCAAGTGCTCTCCTGTCTCTCCGGTCTCTGCTGAATTTTGCGGGTGTGACTCCAGAGCAGCAGTGTTGCTGCAGGGTGGGAAGCTCTGTGAAGTATAGGTTGTTGATCAAAGGCTATATTTGGGGGGTGGGGGAAGGTCTCTTACTAACCACATCCAGACTTGCCTGGCCCATTGACGATGACAGCACAACCTCCCAGACCCTGGGATTGGGTTCTGCTCTTACTGCACTGGATGCAAACAGGTGAACTTTGGCTCTACGTCTGAAGTCATTGCTGATTGATGTGCGGGAAATCGCTTTTGTCCCAGGTACAGAAAAAATGCAGAGATGTGAAATTCCAGGCTGCTCCCAGGAGCTGGTTGCAATATCCATAATTTCCTGTACACGTTTTGAATTCTAAATCTTGCTGATTTTTAAGTGCCAAAGAGCTGGTCAAGCTGAGTATGATAGCTTGGCAGGAAAAGGTCCTGGAAAAGATGGGCTTCTGGTGGGAAGGCAGGATGTGGCTCTAGGACACTGTGGAAAAAACAAACGCAGTGAATGACGGATTTTAACCAGCTGCCTTTCGAAGCTATTGCTGTGCCTCACTGGCTTTGTTTTTTGACGATCCCTGTTAAAGGATTACGGGATTCTTCAGCTGAGACCCTTCTGTGTACTTACCTGCCATCTGCTTTCTGTCGGGCCAGCGAGCACCTCAACAGCAACGCCTTGTCCATGTGGGCTGGGGCTGCATTCGTGCTTGTTCATCCGAGGGGTCGTGGCGCCATGGCTTACGGCCTGGTCACCGAGTCTGCAGTTTCCAGGACAGCTACAGAGCAGGGTCTCCTTTGCCTAGTTCACTGGGCAGCCTCCAGCAGGTCCTTGCCTGGTGCCACCGTGGAACCCATTCCCTTGAGGTAGCCAGTGTCGGGGACTGAGTTATTTGTAGACTGATGCAGAAAAACCCTAAATTGAACGTTCCAGGATCTCTCATAGCTGAATGCTGTTAGTGGTACCACGAGTCTGGCCCCAGTGCAGCTGCTTGGCTTCCCAGCTAGTCACCTCGAACCCCAGCCTTCCCCATACCTCTTGTGATGCAGCCAGGGACCCTTACTGGTCCTCCAGGGTTACGCTGCAGGGTGGCCTCCCAGCCAGGAAGAGTGCCATGCCTAGGTGCTCCTGTCTTCCTGATTGACCAGCAGTCTGTTCCCTATGGGCACCATAGGAAGCAAAAACCCTCTCCCAGTTCATGCAGTGCCTCTGAGGCACTGGTCAAATCTCACCAGTCCCAAAGTCAGATGTACCAGCTTCCTCCCTGTGGGGCCTTTGACAGCCAAAAACTGTGTGGAAAGCTGCTCCCTTGTTAACTGGATACACAGCTCCTGTGGGCTGGGCTGGGCTGGGCTGGGCTGGGCTGGCAGCTTACGGAGAAGTGGATCTGGACTAACTTTCCCTAGTGTGGTATGGGAAACACTTTGGGTTTCTAAACAAAGAGGTCAGTGCAGTCCCTAAAACGCAGCATTACATCTATGTGCGAAATAGCTTGTGTAACCCGCTGCTGGAACCTTCTATGGAATGGCCAAAAAGCGACACATGGCTTTGGGTGGTGGGACAGTATTTTCCATTACTTGGTTGGTTGGACTCTTGCTTATTTATTTTTTGTGCTAATTTCCTTATGCACTAAGAAAATCACTACTTAAAAAAACCTCCCCCTGGCTGGTGGTGCTTACGTTGAATGCAGCTGAAAAGGTTCAAGTATCAGAGGGGTAGCCGTGTTAGTCTGGATCTGTAAAAGCAGCAAAGAATCCTGTGGCAC